>NC_086451.1:19287137-19517137 GCF_028390025.1 Pseudophryne corroboree | reverse complement strand
TTATAAAAAGTCACTGTCACACATTTACCTGCGGGACGGGTGGGTATGGGTAGTGTGAGGAAAAGGGGGGGGGGGGGGGGCGGCAGTAGACAGAAGTTTTGCCTAGGGTGCCGAGAAGCCTTGCACCGGCCCTGGGTGCAGTAATATTCAGACACTGTATCAGATTGGTAAAGTTATCTTTAGGAAAGTCATTTATCTAATCAGCTACTGTGTGATGACCCAGCACTGCGCAGATTGTACTATAATTCTCCAGGCTATGCAACCTGGAGATGCATTGTCATGGGTGCCAGTAGGCAGAGTAACACCCAACTTATCAGATTCCTGTCCATGGTAACCCTGGCATATCTTACTATTTGTGGAGGCAGGATTTAGCATAAGGCGATAACTTGAGCTTGTTTTTGTTATTTTTAAAACATCTTTTATATACAAATTACACAGTCAACTCTCACATTCATATCTATATTACCATAACACCCCATTGCTGGGTATATGGTGAGTGCGGTGGTTTCCTGTATATCTATATATATATCCATAAAACGGATCCAGCTTACCTATTGTGTGTTAATAAAATGTTTAATTCATGGGAATCTTATAAAGATGTAAAAAAAACCTCATATCTAATATCTACAGCTATATACGCATAGGGGTATATTCAACTGAAGTCGAAAGCTGCCGTCTGTCGAAAAGACGTCAGTTTTCGACTATTTAAGGTAGAATCGTGATTCGACCTATTTAGTATAACCCCAAATTTTTTGACAAGTTGATGAATTAGACGAAAAGCACGTGGATTGGCGGAATAGCTGCCGATCCACATGCTTGTGTCGAAAACGGTTTTGGCCCCCTTTTCGACCATCTCAGTTCGACTTTAAAAAAAGTCAAATAAGATGGGGACAGCAGCGCCGGAGACGGGGAGAGCCGAGGCGGGGACCGAGAGAGCAGCGCTGAAGGCTGTCACAGCCGCCACTCACAGTAGCGTCCACCCGGCTCCAGCAAGCAAGACCATGCTTGCTGGAGCTGGGTGGACGCTGCCGTGAGCGGCGGCTGTGAGAGAGGGGGAGACGGGGAGCTGCAGAAGCTGTGACAGGGGGGCGGGGAGCGGTGGCTGTGACAGGAGGGACGGAGCGGCGGCTGTGACAGGGGGGACGGAGCGGCGGCTGTGAGAGAGGAGGGACTGGGGGGGGATGGGTAGAGCCGCGGGAAGACGGGTGAGAGCAGTGTTACTGCAGCGGCTATAAAGTCGAATTGAGATGTCCATTGAATAGGCCAGGCCGGATCCATTCCAACAACTGAATGTCGGAATGGATCCGACTTCAGTTGAATATACCCCATAGACAGGTTGCTGATGTTGTGAGTCAGTGTCTATAACGTGCTATATGTGCATTAGTCATTATTATCACATACTGTACATGTGTTATGTATTATATATTATTTGCAGGACCCCCGGGTATCGCAGGAGCAGCTGGGCTTTCCGGACAGAAAGGTTGGTGACAATTTGTAATTACCTGTAACAAAAAAATAATTCAAGACCGTACCTGTTGGGATCACCATTTTTACAGATTTTTGGGTGTGACTGTAAGTAACACATCTGGGATATCTGCTATGGCATGTCTGAGTAATAAATAGAGGTACAGAAACATGTAACTGACAGTGATTTAGAACAGAAATTAAATGTCTTTCTCTGTTATCCTGGAAACTACCTTTGTGAGTGGCTAATTTATAAATATTAAATGGTAATTAGTATTTCTCTGACGTCCTAGTGGATGCTGGGAACTCCGAAAGGACCATGGGGAATAGCGGCTCTGCAGGAGACTGGGCACAACTAAAGAAAGCTTTTAGGTCACCTGGTGTGCACTGGCTCCTCCCACTATGACCCTCCTCCAAGCCTCAGTTAGATTTTTGTGCCCGGCCGAGGCTGGATGCACACTAGGGGCTCTCCTGAGCTTCTAAAAAGAAAGTATATATATATATTAGGTTTTTTATTTTATAGTGAGACCTGCTGGCAACAGGCTCACTGCACCGAGGGACTAAGGGGAGAAGAAGCGAACCTACCTGCTTGCAGCTAGCTTGGGCTTCTTAGGCTACTGGACACCATTAGCTCCAGAGGGATCGACCGCATGGAACTGGCCTTGGTGTTCGGTCCCGGAGCCGCGCCGCCGTCCCCCTTACAGAGCCAGAAGCAAGAAGAGGTCCGGAAAATCGGCGGCAGAAGACATCAGTCTTCACCAAGGTAGCGCACAGCACTGCAGCTGTGCGCCATTGCTCCTCATACACACTTCACACTCCGGTCACTGAGGGTGCAGGGCGCTAGGGGGGGGCGCCCTGAGCAGCAATAAAAACACCTTGGCTGGCAAAAATATCACAATATATAGCCCCAGAGGCTATATATGTGATAATTACCCCTGCCAGAATCCATAAAAATGCGGGAGAAAAGTCTGCGAAAAAGGGGCGGAGCTATCTCCCTCAGCACACTGGCGCCATTTCTCCCTCACAGCTCCGCTGTAAGGAAGCTCCCTGGCTCTCCCCTGCAGTCTGCACTACAGAAAAGGGTAAAAAAGAGAGGGGGGGCACTAAATTTAGGCGCAGTATATATAACAGCAGCTATAGGGGACATAATTCAGTTAGTCCCTGCATTATATAGCGCTCTGGTGTGTGCTGGCATACTCTCACTCTGTCTCCCCAAAGGGCTTTTGTGGGTCCTGTCCTCTGTTAGAGCATTCCCTGTGTGTGTGCGGTGTGTCGGTACGGCTGTGTCGACATGTTTGATGAGGATAATTATGTGGAGGCGGAGCAGATGCCTATAGAAGTGATGTCACCCCCTGCGGGGCAGACACCTGAGTGGATGGACTTATGGAAGGAATTGCGTGCAAGTGTCGACTCCTTACACAAAAAATTTGACGACATGCCAAATGCGGGACAGCCGGCTTCTCAGCTCGTGCCTGCCCAGGCGTCTCAAAGGCCATCGGGGGCTCTAAAACGCCCGCTACCTCAGATGGCAGACGCAGATGTCGACACGGATACTGACACCAGTGTCGACGACGATGAGTCTAGTCTAATGTCCACTAAGGCCATTCGTTGCATGATTGAGGCAATGAAAGAGGTGTTACACATTTCTGATATAAACCCAGGTACCACTAAAAAGGGTATTATGTTTGGGGAGAAAAAACTACCCGTAGTTTTTCCCCCATCGGAAGAATTAAATGAAGTGTGTGAAGAAGCGTGGGCTTTTCCTGATAAAAGATTGGTTATCTCTAAGAAGTTACTAATGGCGTTCCCTTTCCCGCCAGAGGATAGGTCACGTTGGGAAACACCTCCTAGGGAGGATAAAGCGCTCACACGTTTGTCTAAAAAGGTGGCACTACCGTCTCCGGATACGGCCGCCCTCAAGGAACCTGCTGATAGAAAGCAGGAGGCGATCCTGAAGTCTGTATATACACACTCAGGCATTATACTTAGACCAGCTATTGCGTCAGCATGGATGTGCAGTGCTGCAGCTGCGTGGTCAGATTCCCTGTCAGAAAATATTGACACCCTAGACAGGGACACTATTCTGCTAACCATAGAGCATATAAAAGACTCAGTCTTATACATGAGAGATGCACAGAGGGAGATCTGCCGGCTGGCATCTAAAATAAATGCACTGTCCATTTCTGCTAGGAGAGGCTTATGGACTCGGCAGTGGACAGGGGATACAGATTCGAAAAGGCACATGGAAGTTTTGCCTTATAAGGGTGAGGAGTTATTTGGGGATGGTCTCTCGGACCTAGTTTCCACAGCAACTGCTGGGAAGTCAGCATTTTTACCCCATGTTCCCTCACAGCCTAAGAAAGCGCCGTTTTATCAGGTACAGTCCTTTCGGACCCAGAAAAACAGGCGTGGAAAAGGCGGGTCCTTTCTGTCCAGAGGCAGAGGTAGGGGAAAAAGGCTGCAACAAACAGCAGGTTCCCAGGAGCAAAAGTCCTCCCCCGCGTCTTCCAAGTCCGCCGCATGACGGTGGGGCTCCACAGGCGGAGCCAGGTATGGTGGGGGGCCACCTCAAAAATTTCAGCGATCAGTGGGCTCACTCACAGCTGGATCCCTGGATCCTTCAAATAGTATCTCAAGGGTACAAACTGGAATTCGAGGCGTCTCCACCCCACCGGTTCCTAAAATCTGCCTTGCCGATTACTCCCTCAGACAGGGAGGCGGTGCTAGCGGCAATTCACAAGCTGTATTCCCAGCAGGTGATAATCAGGGTGCCCCTACTTCAACAAGGACGGGGTTACTATTCCACACTGTTTGTGGTACCGAAACCGGACGGTTCGGTGAGACCCATTTTAAATTTGAAATCCTTGAACACATACATAAAAAAATTCAAGTTCAAGATGGAATCGCTCAGGGCGGTTATTGCAAGCCTGGACGAGGGGGATTACATGGTATCCCTGGACATCAAGGATGCTTACCTGCATGTCCCCATTTACCATCCTCACCAGGAGTACCTCAGATTTGTGGTACAGGATTGCCATTACCAATTCCAGACGCTGCCGTTTGGACTGTCCACGGCACCGAGGGTGTTTACCAAGGTAATGGCGGAAATGATGATACTCCTTCAAAAAAAGGGAGTTTTAATTATCCCGTACTTGGACGATCTCCTAATAAAGGCGAGGTCCAAGGAGCAGTTGTTGGTAGTAGTAGCACTATCTCAGGAGGTGCTACACCAGCACGGTTGGATTCTGAATATTCCAAAATCACAGCTGGTTCCGACGACACGTCTACTGTTCCTGGGTATGATTCTGGACACAGTCCAGAAAAAAGTGTTTCTCCCGGAGGAGAAAGCCAAGGAGCTGTCATCTCTAGTCAGAGACCTCCTGAAACCAAAGCAGGTATCGGTGCATCACTGCACGCGGGTCCTGGGAAAGATGGTGGCTTCTTACGAAGCAATTCCTTTTGGCAGGTTCCATGCCAGAATCTTTCAGTGGGACCTGTTGGACCAATGGTCCGGATCGCATCTTCAGATGCATCGCCTAATAACCCTGTCTCCAAGAACCAGGGTGTCTCTGCTGTGGTGGCTGCAGAGTGCTCATCTTCTAGAGAGCCGCAGATTCGGCATACAGGACTGGGTCCTGGTGACCACGGATGCCAGCCTTCGAGGCTGGGGGGCAGTCACACAGGGAAGAAACTTCCAAGGACTATGGTCGAGTCAGGAGACTTCCCTACACATAAATATTCTGGAACTAAGGGCCATTTTCAATGCCCTAAGTCAGGCAAAATCCCTGCTTCTACACCAGCCGGTACTGATCCAGTCAGACAACATCACGGCAGTCACCCATGTAAATCGACAGGGCGGCACAAGAAGCAGGATGGCAATGGCAGAAGCCACAAGGATTCTCCGATGGGCGGAAAATCACGTACTAGCACTGTCAGCAGTGTTCATTCCGGGAGTGGACAACTGGGAAGCAGACTTTCTCAGCAGGCACGACCTCCACCCGGGAGAGTGGGGACTTCATCCAGAAGTCTTCACACTGATTGTAAATCGGTGGGAACGGCCACAGGTGGACATGATGGCGTCCCGCCTAAACAAAAAACTAGAGAGATATTGCGCCAGGTCAAGGGACCCTCAGGCGATAGCTGTGGACACTCTAGTGACACCGTGGGTGTACCAGTGAGTTTATGTGTTCCCTCCTCTGCCTCTCATACCAAAGGTACTGAGAATAATAAGAAAACGAGGAGTAAGAACAATACTCGTGGTTCCGGATTGGCCAAGACGAGCGTGGTACCCGGAACTTCAAGAGATGATCTCAGAGGACCCATGGCCTCTGCTGCTCAGACAGGACCTGCTGCAGCAGGGGCCCTGTCTGTTCCAAGACTTAACGCGGCTGCGTTTGACGGCATGGCGGTTGAACACCGGATCCTAAAGGAAAAGGGCATTCCGGAGGAAGTCATTCCTACGCTGATTAAAGCCAGGAAAGATGTAACTGCAAAACATTATCACCGCATATGGCGGAAATATGTTGCTTGGTGTGAGGCCAGAAAGGCCCCAACAGAGGAATTTCAACTAGGTCGATTTCTGCATTTCCTACAAGCAGGAGTGACTATGGGCCTGAAATTAGGCTCCATTAAGGTACAGATCTCGGCTCTGTCGATTTTCTTCCAGAAAGAACTAGCTTCACTACCTGAAGTTCAGACATTTGTAAAAGGAGTGCTGCATATTCAGCCCCCGTTTGTGCCTCCAGTGGCACCTTGGGATCTCAACGTGGTGTTGAGTTTCTTAAAATCACATTGGTTTGAGCCACTAAAAACCGTGGATCTAAAATATCTCGCGTGGAAAGTGGTCATGTTATTGGCCTTGGCTTCGGCCAGGCGTGTATCAGAATTGGCGGCTTTGTCTTATTAAAGCCCTTATCTGATTTTCCATATGGATAGGGCAGAATTGAGGACTCGTCCCCAGTTTCTCCCTAAGGTGGTATCGGCTTTTCACTTGAACCAACCTATTGTAGAGCCTGCGGCTACTAGGGACTTGGAGGATTCCAAGTTACTGGACGTAGTCAGGGCCTTGAAAACTTATGTTTCCAGGACGGCTGGAGTCAGGAAAACTGACTCGCTGTTTATCCTGTATGCACCCAACAAACTGGGTGCTCCTGCTTCTAAGCAGACTATTGCTCGCTGGATTTGTAGCACAATTCAGCTTGCACATTCTGCGGCTGGACTGCCGCATCCTAGATCAGTGAAAGCCCATTCCACGAGGAAAGTGGGCTCTTCTTGGGCGGCTGCCCGAGGGGTCTCGGCTTTACAACTTTGCCGAGCTGCTACTTGGTCAGGGGCAAACACGTTTGCTAAATTCTACAAATTTGATACCCTGGCTGAGGAGGACCTGGAGTTCTCTCATTCGGTGCTGCAGAGTCATCCGCACTCTCCCGCCCGTTTGGGAGCTTTGGTATAATCCCCATGGTCCTTTCGGAGTTCCCAGCATCCACTAGGACGTCAGAGAAAATAAGATTTTACTCACCGGTAAATCTATTTCTCGTAGTCCGTAGTGGATGCTGGGCGCCCATCCCAAGTGTGGATTGTCTGCAATACTTGTACATAGTTATTGTTAAATAAAGGGTTATTGTTGAGCCATCTGTTGAGAGGCTCAGTTGTTTTCATACTGTTAAACTGGGTATAGTATCACGAGTTATATGGTGTGATTGGTGTGGCTGGTATGAGTCTTACCCGGGATTCAAAATCCTTCCTTATTATGTCAGCTCGTCCGGGCACAGTATCCTAACTGAGGCTTGGAGGAGGGTCATAGTGGGAGGAGCCAGTGCACACCAGGTGACCTAAAAGCTTTCTTTAGTTGTGCCCAGTCTCCTGCGGAGCCGCTATTCCCCATGGTCCTTTCGGAGTTCCCAGCATCCACTACGGACTACGAGAAATAGATTTACCGGTGAGTAAAATCTTATTGTTTGCCTCATGATTAGTCTCCAGGGCTTTTTATCATATCCTGTAATAGACATTACACATATACACATAGTGTACCTGCAGGTATTACAGCCTCTCTGCACACCTGGGTGCACTAATCATTAGCTGAGGCATCTTCTGGGAACACATTAGGCTCAGACCTTGATGTGCATAACACAGACCGTGCAAAACCAAACACTTGTCAGTGCTCAGCAAGGGATGACTGACTGAGAGCTGAATGTAAAAGCTGCCCATTGGTTTATGCACAAATATGTCCCTGTAAATTTACATTAAATATGGAGCATAGATGCCTCCGGAGTTCCAAATCATGAACATCGTGGGATTTAATATTCAACAACTGCTCCAAGTCCCACATGACCCACTCTACTAGTAATGTCTCTTGTTACTCCCCCTGTGTCAGCCATCATGTATCTGTGTGTGTGTCACGTGCTGGACGTGGGATCCCCTAGTAAGAACAGTAGATGGTCTGGGAGTGTGACTGAGTAGTGAGTGTGATGTGAGGACCCCCCTCATATACAGCAGCATAGAGACTGGTATATGTACAGTGCAAGTGTCACTACTACTCATTGTTATATGTCATTGTGATGCAGGAAATCCAGGTGTTCCAGGGCTGCCGGGACCAAAAAGTGAGTTGCAATGTAATACAGTCTGCTGTTGTGCTCGTGCTGTCTAATTAGATTGCAATCTCTTCTGAGAAGAAATCTGCAATTAGAAGACCAGTAAGGAGAGTATTGCTGTAGCCAATGCAGTTAGGGGAAGACCAGTAAGGAGGGTATTGCTGTAGCCAATGTAGTTAGGGGAAGACCAGTAAGGAAGGTATTGATGTAGCCAATGCAGTTAGGGGAAGACCAGTAAGGAGGGTATTGCTGTAGCCAATGTAGTTAGGGGAAGACCAGTAAGGAGAGTATTGCTGTAGCCAATGTAGTTAGGGGAAGACCAGTAAGGAAGGTATTGATGTAGCCAATGCAGTTAGGGGAAGACCAGTAAGGAGGGTATTGCTGTAGCCAATGTAGTTAGGGGAAGACCAGTAAGGAAGGTATTGATGTAGCCAATGCAGTTAGGGGAAGACCAGTAAGGAGGGTATTGCTGTAGCCAGTGCAGTTATGGGAAGACCAGTAAGGAAGGTATTGATGTAGCCAATGCAGTTAGGGGAAGACCAGTAAGGAGAGTATTGCTGTAGCCAATGCAGTTATGGGAAGACCAGTAAGGAGAGTATTGCTGTAGCCAATGCAGTTATGGGAAGACCAGTAAGGAGAGTATTGCTGTAGCCAGTGCAGTTATGGGAAGACCAGTAAGGAGGGTATTGCTGTAGCCAATGCAGTTATGGGAAGACCAGTAAGGAGAGTATTGCTGTAGCCAATGCAGTTATGGGAAGACCCGTAAGGAGAGTATTGCTGTAGCCAATGCAGTTATGGGAAGACCAGTAAGGAGAGTATTGCTGTAGCCAATGCAGTTATGGGAAGACCAGTAAGGAGGGTATTGCTGTAGCCAATGCAGTTATGGGAAGACCAGTAAGGAAGGTATTGATGTAGCCAGTGCAGTTATGGGAAGACCAGTAAGGAGGGTATTGCTGTAGCCAATGCAGTTATGGGAAGACCAGTAAGGAGAGTATTGCTGTAGCCAATGCAGTTATGGGAAGACCAGTAAGGAGGGTATTGCTGTAGCCAATGCAGTTAGGGGAAGACCAGTAAGGAAGGTATTGCTGTAGCCAATGCAGTTATGGGAAGACCAGTAAGGAGAGTATTGCTGTAGCCAATGCAGTTATGGGAAGACCATTAAGGAGAGTATTGCTGTAGCCAATGCAGTTATGGGAAGACCAGTAAGGAGAGTAGTGCTGTAGCCAATGCAGTTATGGGAAGACCAGTAAGGAGAGTATTGCTGTAGCCAATGCAGTTATGGGAAGACCAGTAAGGAGGGTATTGCTGTAGCCAATGCAGTTATGGGAAGGCCAGTAAGGAGGGTATTGCTGTAGCCAGTGCAGTTAGGGGAAGACAAGTAAGGAGGGTATTGCTGTAGCCAATGCAGTTAGAGGAAGACCAGTAAGGAGGGTATTGCTGTAGCCAATGCAGTTATGGGAAGACCAGTAAGGAGAGTATTGCTGTAGCCAATGCAGTTATGGGAAGACCAGTAAGGAGAGTATTGCTGTAGCCAATGCAGTTATGGGAAGACCAGTAAGGAGAGTATTGCTGTAGCCAATGCAGTTATGGGAAGACCAGTAAGGAGAGTATTGCTGTAGCCAATGCAGTTAGGGGAAGGCCAGTAAGGAGGGTATTGCTGTAGCCAGTGCAGTTAGGGGAAGACAAGTAAGGAGGGTATTGCTGTAGCCAATGCAGTTAGAGGAAGACCAGTAAGGAGGGTATTGCTGTAGCCAATGCAGTTAGGGGAAGACAAGTAAGGAGTGCATTGCTGTAGCCAATGCAGTTAGAGGAAGACCAGTAAGGAGTGTATTGCTGTAGCAATGCAGTTAGAGGAAGACCAGTAAGGAGGGTATTGCTGTAGCCAATGTAGTTAGGGGAAGACCAGTAAGGAAGGTATTGATGTAGCCAGTGCAGTTATGGGAAGACCAGTAAGGAAGGTATTGATGTAGCCAATGCAGTTAGGGGAAGACCAGTAAGGAGAGTATTGCTGTAGCCAATGCAGTTATGGAAAGACCAGTAAGGAGAGTATTGCTGTAGCCAATGCAGTTATGGGAAGACCAGTAAGGAGAGTATTGCTGTAGCCAGTGCAGTTATGGGAAGACCAGTAAGGAGGGTATTGCTGTAGCCAATGCAGTTATGGGAAGACCAGTAAGGAGAGTATTGCTGTAGCCAATGCAGTTATGGGAAGACCCGTAAGGAGAGTATTGCTGTAGCCAATGCAGTTATGGGAAGACCAGTAAGGAGAGTATTGCTGTAGCCAATGCAGTTATGGGAAGACCAGTAAGGAGGGTATTGCTGTAGCCAATGCAGTTATGGGAAGACCAGTAAGGAAGGTATTGATGTAGCCAGTGCAGTTATGGGAAGACCAGTAAGGAGGGTATTGCTGTAGCCAATGCAGTTATGGGAAGACCAGTAAGGAGAGTATTGCTGTAGCCAATGCAGTTATGGGAAGACCAGTAAGGAGAGTATTGCTGTAGCCAATGCAGTTATGGGAAGACCAGTAAGGAGGGTATTGCTGTAGCCAATGCAGTTAGGGGAAGACCAGTAAGGAAGGTATTGCTGTAGCCAATGCAGTTATGGGAAGACCAGTAAGGAGAGTATTGCTGTAGCCAATGCAGTTATGGGAAGACCATTAAGGAGAGTATTGCTGTAGCCAATGCAGTTATGGGAAGACCAGTAAGGAGAGTAGTGCTGTAGCCAATGCAGTTATGGGAAGACCAGTAAGGAGAGTATTGCTGTAGCCAAAGCAGTTATGGGAAGACCAGTAAGGAGGGTATTGCTGTAGCCAATGCAGTTATGGGAAGGCCAGTAAGGAGGGTATTGCTGTAGCCAGTGCAGTTAGGGGAAGACAAGTAAGGAGGGTATTGCTGTAGCCAATGCAGTTAGAGGAAGACCAGTAAGGAGGGTATTGCTGTAGCCAATGCAGTTATGGGAAGACCAGTAAGGAGAGTATTGCTGTAGCCAATGCAGTTATGGGAAGACCAGTAAGGAGAGTATTGCTGTAGCCAATGCAGTTATGGGAAGACCAGTAAGGAGAGTATTGCTGTAGCCAATGCAGTTATGGGAAGACCAGTAAGGAGAGTATTGCTGTAGCCAATGCAGTTAGGGGAAGGCCAGTAAGGAGGGTATTGCTGTAGCCAGTGCAGTTAGGGGAAGACAAGTAAGGAGGGTATTGCTGTAGCCAATGCAGTTAGAGGAAGACCAGTAAGGAGGGTATTGCTGTAGCCAATGCAGTTAGGGGAAGACAAGTAAGGAGTGTATTGCTGTAGCCAATGCAGTTAGAGGAAGACCAGTAAGGAGTGTATTGCTGTAGCAATGCAGTTAGAGGAAGACCAGTAAGAAGGGTATTGCTGTAGCAATGCAGTTAGAGGAAGACCAGTAAGAAGGGTATTGCTGTAGCCAGTGCAGTTAGGGGAAGACCAGTAAGGAGGGTATTGCTGTAGGCAGTGCAGTTAGAGGAAGACCAGTAATGAGGGTAATGCTGTATCCAATGCAGTTAGGGGAAGACCAGTAAGGAGGGTATTGCTGTAGCCAATGCAGTTAGTGGAAGACCAGTTTGAAGGGTATTGCTGTAGCCAATGCAGTTAGGAGAAAACCAGTAAAGAGGGTATTGCTGTAGCCAATGCAGTTATGGGAAGACCAGTAAGGAAGGTATTGCTGTAGCCAATGCAGTTATGGGAAGACAAGTAAGGAGGGTATTGCTGTAGCCAATGCAGTTAGAGGAAGACCAGTAAGGAGTGTATTGCTGTAGCAATGCAGTTAGAGGAAGACCAGTAAGAAGGGTATTGCTGTAGCAATGCAGTTAGAGGAAGACCAGTAAGAAGGGTATTGCTGTAGCCAGTGCAGTTAGGGGAAGACCAGGAAGGAGGGTATTGCTGCAGCCAATGCAGTTATGGGAAGACCTGTAGGGAGGGTATTGCTTTTGCCAATGCAGTTAGGGGAAGTCCAGTAAGGAGGGTATTGCTGTAACCAGTGCAGTTATGAAAAGACCAGTAAGGAGGATATTGCTGTAGCCAGTGCAGTTATGGGATGACCAGTAAGGAGGGTATTGCTGTAGCCAATGCAGCTAGAGGAAGAGCATTAGTAAGGAGAGTATTGCTGCAGACAATGCAGTTAGGGGAAGACCAGTAAGGAGGATATTGCTGTAGCCAGTGCTGTTATCGGAAGCCTAGTAAGGAGCATATTGCTGTAGCCAATGCAGTTAGGGGGAGACCACTAAGGAGGGTATTGATGTAGCCATGCAGTTAGGGGAAGACCATTACGAAGTATACAGCTGTAGGCAATGCAGTTAGGGGAAGACCAGTAAGGAGGGTATTGCTGTAGCCAATGTAGTTTGGGGAAGACCAGTATGGAGGGTATTGCTGTAGCCAATGCAGTTAGGAGAAGACCAGTAAGGAGGGTATTGCTGTAGCCAGTGCAGTTAGGAGAAGACCTGTAAGGAGGGTATTGCTGTAGGCAGTGCAGTTAGAGGAAGACCAGTAATGAGGGTAATGCTGTATCCAATGCAGTTAGGGGAAGACCAGTAAGGAGGGTATTGCTGTAGCCAATGCAGTTAGTGGAAGAACAGTTTGAAGGGTATTGCTGTAACCAATGCAGTTAGGAGAAAACCAGTAAAGAGAGTATTGCTGTAGCCAATGCAGTTATGGGAAGACCAGTAAGGAAGGTATTGCTGTAGCCAATGCAGTTATGGGAAGTCAAGTAAGGAGGGTATTGCTGTAGCCAATGCAGTTAGAGGAAGACCAGTAAGGAGTGTATTGCTGTAGCAATGCAGTTAGAGGAAGACCAGTAAGAAGGGTATTGCTGTAGCAATGCAGTTAGAGGAAGACCAGTAAGAAGGGTATTGCAGTAGCCAGTGCAGTTAGGGGAAGACCAGGAAGGAGGGTATTGCTGCAGCCAATGCAGTTATGGGAAGACCTGTAGGGAGGGTATTGCTTTTGCCAGTGCAGTTATGGGATGACCAGTAAGGAGGGTATTGCTGTAGCCAATGCAGCTAGAGGAAGAGCATTAGTAAGGAGAGTATTGCTGCAGACAATGCAGTTAGGGGAAGACCAGTAAGGAGGATATTGCTGTAACCAGTGCTGTTATCGGAAGCCTAGTAAGGAGCATATTGCTGTAGCCAATGCAGTTAGGGGGAGACCACTAAGGAGGGTATTGCTGTAGCCATGCAGTTAAGGGAAGACCATTACGAAGGATACAGCTGTAGGCAATGCAGTTAGGGGAAGACCAGTAAGGAGGGTATTGCTGTAGCCAATGTAGTTTGGGGAAGACCAGTATGGAGGGTATTGCTGTAGCCAATGCAGTTAGGAGAAGACCAGTAAGGAGGGTATTGCTGTAGCCAGTGCAGTTAGGAGAAGACCTGTAAGGAGGGTATTGCAATGCAGTTATGGGAAGAACAGTAAGGAGGGTATTGCTGTAGCCAGTGCAGTTAGGAGAACACCAGTAAGGAGGGTATTGCAATGCAGTTAGTGAAATGCCAGTAAGGATGGTATTGCTTTAGCCAAAGCAGTTAGGAGAAGACAAGTAAGAAGGGTATTGCTGTAGCCAGTGCAGTTAAGAGAACACCAGTAAGGAGGGTATTTCTGTAGCCAATGCAGTTAGGGGAAGACCAGTAAGTATGGTATTGCTGGAGCCAGTGCAGTCAGGGGAAGACCAGTAAAGAGGGTATTGCTGTAGCCAGTGTAGTTAGAGGATGACCAGTAAGGAGGGTATTGCTGTAGAAAGTATAGTTAGGGGAAGACCAGTAAGGAGGGTATTGCTGTAACCAATGCAGTTAGAGGAAGAGCAGTAGAAAGGAGGGTAATGCTGAAGTCAATGCAGTTATGGAAAGTCCAGTAGGGAAAGTATTGCTTTAGCCAATGCAGTTAGGGGAAGACCAGTAAGGAGGGTATTGCTGTAACCAGTGCAGTTATGAGAAGACCATTAAGGAGGGTACTGCTGTAGCCAGTACAGTTCTGTGATGACCAGTAAGGATTGTATTGCTGTAGCCAATGCAGCTAGAGGAAGAGCAGTAGTAAGGAAGGTATTGCTGCAGCCAATGCAGTTAGGGGAAGACCAGTAAGGAGGATATTGCTGTGGCCAATGCAGTTATGGGAAGACCAGTAAGGAGGATATTGCTGTAGCCAATGCAGCTAGGCTAAGACCAGTAAGGAGGGTATTGCTGTAACTAATGCAGTTATGGGAAGACCAGTAAGGAGGATATTGCTGTTGCCAATGCAGTTAGGGGAAGACCAGTAAGGAGAGTATTGCTGTAGCCAATGCAGTTATGGGAAGACCAGTAAGAATGGTATTGCTGTAGCCAATGCAGTTAGGGGAAGACCAGTAAGGAGGATATTGCTGTAGCCAATGCAGTTAGAGGAAGAGCAGTAATGAGAGTCTTGCTGTAGCATATGTCGTTACAGGAAGACCAGTAAGAAGGGTATTCCTGTTGTCACTGCTGTTAGGGGAAGACCAGTAAGGATGGCATTGCTGTAGCCAGTGCAGTTAGGAGATGACCAATAAGGAGGGTATTGCTTTATCCAATGCAGTTAGGGGAAGACCATTAAGGATTTTTTTGTTTTAACCAATGCAGTTAGGGGAAGACCAGGAAGTAGGGTATTGCTGTAGCCAATGCAGTTAGGGGAAGACCAGTTTGAAGGGTATTGCTGTAGCCAATGCAGTTAGGAGAAAACCAGTAAGGAGGGTATTGCTGTAGCCAATGCAGTTAGGGGAAGACCACTAAGTAGGGTATTGCTGTAGCCAGTGCAGTTAGAGGAAGACCAGTGAGGAGGGTATTGCTGTAGCCAGTGCAGTTAGAGGAAGACCAGTAAGGAGGGTAATGCTGTAGCCAATGCAGTTAGGGGAAGATCAGTAAGGAGGGTATTGCTGTAGCCAGTGCAGTTAGAGGAAGACCAGTAATGAGGGTAATGCTGTATCCAATGCAGTTAGGGGAAGACCAGTAAGGAGGGTATTGCTGTAGCCAATGCAGTTAGGGAAAGACCAGTTTGAAGGGTATTGCTGTAGCCAATGCAGTTAGGAGAAAACCAGTAAGGAGGGTATTGCTGAAGCCAATGCAGTTATGGAAAGTCCAGTAGGGAAAGTATTGCTTTAGCCAATGCAGTTAGGGGAATACCTGTAAGGAGGGTATTGCTGTAACCAGTGCAGTTATGAGAAGAACAGTAAGGAGGGTATTGCTGTAGCCAGTACAGTTCTGAGATGACCAGTAAGGATTGTATTGCTGTAGCCAATGCAGCTAGAGGAAGACCAGTAAGGAGGGTATTGCTGTAGCCAATGCAGTTAGCGGAAGACCAGTAAGGAGGGTATTGCTGTAGCCAATGCAGTTAGGGGAAGACCAGTATGGAGGCTATTGCTTTAGCCAATGCATTTAGGGGAATACCAGGAAGTAAGGTATTGCTATAGCCAATGCAGTTAGGAGAAGACCAGTAAGGAGTGTATTGCTTGTAGCCAACGCAGCTACGGGAAGATCAGTAAGGAGGGTATTGCTGTAGCCAATGCAGATAGGAGAAGACCAGTAAGGAGGGTATTGCTGTAGCCAATGCAGTTTGGAGAAGACCAGTAAGGAGGGTATTGCTGTAGCCATTGCTGTTAGGTGAAGACCAGTAAGGAGGGAGTTGCTGTAGCCAATGCAGTTAAGGAGAAGACCAGTAAGGAGGGTATTGCTGTAAACAATGCAGTTATGGGAAGACCAGTAAGGAGGGTATTGCTGTAGCCAATACAGTTAACGGAAGACCATTAAGAAGGGTATTGCTGTAGCCAATGTAGTTAGGGGAAGACCAGTAAATTGCTGTATCCAATGCAGTTAGAGGAAGACCAGTAATGAGGGTAATGCTGTATCCAATGCAGTTAGGGGAAGACCAGTAAGGAGGGTATTGCTGTAGCCAATGCAGTTAGTGGAAGACCAGTTTGAAGGGTATTGCTGTAGCCAATGCAGTTAGGAGAAACCCAGTAAAGAGGGTATTGCTGTAGCCAATGCAGTTATGGGAAGACCAGTAAGGAAGGTATTGCTGTAGCCAATGCAGTTATGGGAAGACAAGTAAGGAGGGTATTGCTGTAGCCAATGCAGTTAGAGGAAGACCAGTAAGGAGTGTATTGTTGTAGCAATGCAGTTAGAGGAAGACCAGTAAGAAGGGTATTGCTGTAGCAATGCAGTTAGAGGAAGACCAGTAAGAAGGGTATTGCTGTAGCCAGTGCAGTTAGGGGAAGACCAGTAAGGAGGGTATTGCTGTAGGCAGTGCAGTTAGAGGAAGACCAGTAATGAGGGTAATGCTGTATCCAATGCAGTTAGGGGAAGACCAGTAAGGAGGGTATTGCTGTAGCCAATGCAGTTAGTGGAAGACCAGTTTGAAGGGTATTGCTGTAGCCAATGCAGTTAGGAGAAAACCAGTAAAGAGGGTATTGCTGTAGCCAATGCAGTTATGGGAAGACCAGTAAGGAAGGTATTGCTGTAGCCAATGCAGTTATGGGAAGACAAGTAAGGAGGGTATTGCTGTAGCCAATGCAGTTAGAGGAAGACCAGTAAGGAGTGTATTGCTGTAGCAATGCAGTTAGAGGAAGACCAGTAAGAAGGGTATTGCTGTAGCAATGCAGTTAGAGGAAGACCAGTAAGAAGGGTATTGCTGTAGCCAGTGCAGTTAGGGGAAGACCAGGAAGGAGGGTATTGCTGCAGCCAATGCAGTTATGGGAAGACGTGTAGGGAGGGTATTGCTTTTGCCAATGCAGTTAGGGGAAGTCCAGTAAGGAGGGTATTGCTGTAACCAGTGCAGTTATGAAAAGACCAGTAAGGAGGATATTGCTGTAGCCAGTGCAGTTATGGGATGACCAGTAAGGAGGGTATTGCTGTAGCCAATGCAGCTAGAGGAAGAGCATTAGTAAGGAGAGTATTGCTGCAGACAATGCAGTTAGGGGAAGACCAGTAAGGAGGATATTGCTGTAGCCAGTGCTGTTATCGGAAGCCTAGTAAGGAGCATATTGCTGTAGCCAATGCAGTTAGGGGGAGACCACTAAGGAGGGTATTGCTGTAGCCATGCAGTTAGGGGAAGACCATTACGAAGGATACAGCTGTAGGCAATGCAGTTAGGGGAAGACCAGTAAGGAGGGTATTGCTGTAGCCAATGTAGTTTGGGGAAGACCAGTATGGAGGGTATTGCTGTAGCCAATGCAGTTAGGAGAAGACCAGTAAGGAGGGTATTGCTGTAACCAGTGCAGTTTGGAGAAGACCTGTAAGGAGGGTATTGCTGTAGGCAGTGCAGTTAGAGGAAGACCAGTAATGAGGGTAATGCTGTATCCAATGCAGTTAGGGGAAGACCAGTAAGGAGGGTATTGCTGTAGCCAATGCAGTTAGTGGAAGACCAGTTTGAAGGGTATTGCTGTAACCAATGCAGTTAGGAGAAAACCAGTAAAGAGGGTATTGCTGTAGCCAATGCAGTTATGGGAAGACCAGTAAGGAAGGTATTGCTGTAGCCAATGCAGTTATGGGAAGACAAGTAAGGAGGGTATTGCTGTAGCCAATGCAGTTAGAGGAAGACCAGTAAGGAGTGTATTGCTGTAGCAATGCAGTTAGAGGAAGACCAGTAAGAAGGGTATTGCTGTAGCAATGCAGTTAGAGGAAGACCAGTAAGAAGGGTATTGCTGTAGCCAGTGCAGTTAGGGGAAGACCAGGAAGGAGGGTATTGCTGCAGCCAATGCAGTTATGGGAAGACCTGTAGGGAGGGTATTGCTTTTGCCAATGCAGTTAGGGGAAGTCCAGTAAGGAGGGTATTGCTGTAACCAGTGCAGTTATGAAAAGACCAGTAAGGAGGATATTGCTGTAGCCAGTGCAGTTATGGGATGACCAGTAAGGAGGGTATTGCTGTAGCCAATGCAGCTAGAGGAAGAGCAGTAGTAAGGAGAGTATTGCTGCAGACAATGCAGTTAGGGGAAGACCAGTAAGGAGGATATTGCTGTAACCAGTGCTGTTATCGGAAGCCTAGTAAGGAGCATATTGCTGTAGCCAATGCAGTTAGGGGGAGACCACTAAGGAGGGTATTGCTGTAGCCATGCAGTTAGGGGAAGACCATTACGAAGGATACAGCTGTAGGAAATGCAGTTAGGGGAAGACCAGTAAGGAGGGTATTGATGTAGCCAATGTAGTTAGGGGATGACCAGTAAGGAGGGTATTGCTGTAGCCAATGCAGTTAGGGAAAGACCAGTTTGAAGGGTATTGCTGTAGCCAATGCAGTTAGGAGAAAACCAGTAAGGAGGGTATTGCTGAAGCCAATGCAGTTATGGAAAGTCCAGTAGGGAAAGTATTGCTTTAGCCAATGCAGTTAGAGGAATACCAGTAAGGAGGGTATTGCTGTAACCAGTGCAGTTATGAGAAGAACAGTAAGGAGGGTATTGCTGTAGCCAGTACAGTTCTGTGATGACCAGTAAGGATTGTATTGCTGTAGCCAATGCAGCTAGAGGAAGACCAGTAAGGAGGGTATTGCTGTAGCCAATGCAGTTAGCGGAAGACCAGTAAGGAGGGTATTGCTGTAGCCAATGCAGTTAGGGGAAGACCAGTATGGAGGCTATTGCTTTAGCCAATGCATTTAGGGGAATACCAGGAAGTAAGGTATTGCTGTAGCCAATGCAGTTAGGAGAAGACCAGTAAGGAGTGTATTGCTTGTAGCCAACGCAGCTACGGGAAGACCAGTAAGGAGGGTATTGCTGTAGCCAATGCAGATAGGAGAAGACCAGTAAGGAGGGTATTGCTGTAGCCAATGCAGTTTGGAGAAGACCAGTAAGGAGGGTATTGCTGTAGCCAATGCTGTTAGGTGAAGACCAGTAAGGAGGGAGTTGCTGTAGCCAATGCAGTTAAGGAGAAGACCAGTAAGGAGGGTATTGCTGTAAACAATGCAGTTATGGGAAGACCAGTAAGGAGGGTATTGCTGTAGCCAATGCAGTTAATGGAAGACCATGAAGAAGGGTATTGCTGTAGCCAATGTAGTTAGGGGAAGACCAGTAAATTGCTGTATCCAATGCAGTTAGGGGAAGGCCAATAAGGAGGGTATTGCTGTAGCCAGTGCAGTTAGGGGAAGACCAGTAAGGAGGGTATTGCTGTAGCCAGTGCAGTTAGGGGAAGACCAGTAAGGAGGGTATTGCTGTAGCCAATGCTGTTAGTGGAAGACCAGTAAGGAGGGTTTTGCTGTAGCCAATGCAGTTAAGAGAAGACCAGTTAGGAGGGTATTGCTTTATCCAATGCAGTTCGGGGAAGACCATTAAGGATTTTTTTGCTTTAGCCAATGCAGTTAGGGGAAGACCAGGAAGTAGGGTATTGCTGTAGCCAATGCAGTTAGGGGAAGACCAGTTTGAAGGGTATTGCTGTAGCCAATGCAGTTAGGGGAAGACCAGTAAGTAGGGTATTGCTGTAGCCAGTGCAGTTAGAGGTAGACCAGCGAGGAGGGTATTGCTGTAGCCAGTGCAGTTAGAGGAAGACCAGTGAGGAGGGTATTGCTGTAGCCAGTGCAGTTAGAGGAAGACCAGTAATGAGGGTAATGCTGTAGCCAATGCAGTTAGGGGAAGACCAGTAAGGAGGGTATTGCTGTAGCCAGTGCAGTTAGAGGAAGAACAGTAATGAGGGTAATGCTGTAGCCAATGCAGTTAGGGGAAGACCAGTAAGAAGGGTATTGCTGTAGCCAGTGCAGTTAGAGGAAGACCAGTAAGGAGGGTAATGCTGTAGCCAATGCAGTTAGGGGAAGACCAGTAAGGAGGGTATTGCTGTAGCCAGTGCAGTTAGAGGAAGACCAGTAATGAGGGTAATGCTGTAGCCAATGCAGTTAGGGGAAGACCAGTAAGGAGGGTATTGCTGTAGCCAGTGCAGTTAGAGGAAGAACAGTAATGAGGGTAATGCTGTAGCCAATGCAGTTAGGGGAAGACCAGTAAGAAGGGTATTGCTATAGCCAGTGCAGTTAGAGGAAGACCAGTAATGAGGGTATTGCTGTAGTCAATGCAGTTAGCGGAAGACCAGTAAGGAGGGTATTGCTGTATCCAATGCAGTTAGGGGAAGACCATTATATATATCTTTATTGTCATTAACAAACACCAAGGGATGTCAACGAAAAAAATCAAGCAAAACCATATCACATATCATAAACGTGCAGCGAGTTACATTTCAAGGCCTAAGATTGAAACATTTTAACAATTTAGCATGCGTACTGCGCTCGGAAAGAAGCTATTATGCAGCCTCTTTGTGCGTGAGTAGACAGCCCTAAAGCGTCTTTTTGATGGCAATCTTGAAAAGATTGGGTAATTTGGATGACTAGGGTCCCCCAGAATGGCCATAGATTTCTTAAGGATCCTCTTTTCATATATCTCATAAATACTAGGCAACCTTACACCAATTGCTCTACCTGCTGTCCTAACCACCCGATCCAGGGCCTTTCGTTCTGCAACAGTACAATTTCCGAACCATACGACAATCCCGTAGGTCAGTACACTCTCCACAACACTACGATAAAAATTTACCAAGGTCCCTTTACTCACACTAGCAGATTTTAATTTCTTCAAATAGAAAAGACGTTGCTGCGCCCTCTTTATCAAAAATATTATGGAGGCTATTGCTTTAGCCAATGCATTTAGGGGAATACCAGGAAGTAAGGTATTGCTGTAGCCAATGCAGTTAGGAGAAGACCAGTAAGGAGTGTATTGCTTGTAGCCAACACAGCTAGGGGAAGACCAGTAAGGAAGGTATTGCTGTAGCCAATGCAGTTAGGAGAAGACCAGTAAGGAGGGTATTGCTGTAGCCAATGCTGTTAGGTGAAGACCAGTAAGGAGGGATTTGCTGTAGCCAATGTAGTTAAGGAGAAGACCTGTAAGGAGGGTATTGCTGTAAACAATGCAGTTATGGGAAGTTATGGGAAGACCAGTAAGGAGGGTATTGCTGTAGCCAATGCAGTTATGGGAAGACCAGTAAGGAGGGTATTGCTGTAGCCAATGTAGTTAGGGGAAGACCAGTAAATTGCTGTATCCAATGCAGTTAGGGGAAGGCCAGTAAGGAGGGTATTGCTGTAGCCAGTGCAGTTATGGGAAGACCAGTAAGGAGGGTATTGCTGTAGCCAGTGCAGTTAGGGGAAGACCAGTAAGGAGGGTATTGCTGTAGCCAAGCCTGTTAGTGGAAGACCAGTAAGGAGTGTATTGCTGTAGCCAATGCAGTTAGGGGAAGACCAGTAAGGAGGGTATTGCTGTAGCCAATGCTATTAGTGGAAGACCAGTAAGGAGGGTATTGCTGCAGCCAATGCAGTTATGAGAAGACCAGTTAGGAGGGTATTGCTGTAGTCTTTTCATGAATTCAGGTATCTGCAGTATTTTCTGTGAGAGACATGAGCATATTCTGGAAATGTGTATTATATGTATGTAACATGATGGTTACAGAATGTATGTGATGAACCAATGATAGCTTAGAGCCAAGGCTTACACTTATGCATGAGGCAGCCTAACTTGGATATTTTTTTAACGGGGCAATCATTTACCAGGCTAAACCATGCCTTGTACATGATTGCCCCTTTAAAATAAGTCACAGTTCGGCCAGCATTCCACACGGCCGCCGAACTCGCACTTCATTACATCCCGCCCTTGCATACTGTATATAGAGAAGAGTAGAGGACCAAGGACTGAACCTCATTGTCTCCAATTGATAGATGGATAGAGATCAACAAACACTTAACAAAAAATCTCGTAAAAGGATGAGAACCAGTATAGGACAACTTAGGGATTTTGGCTTTGTATGGTCAGTTGTGGCAAATATAACAGAGAGATCTAGGAGACATAGAATGACCTTTATTTTTAGTACTGATGAGACCATTGCCAACCTCAGACAGATCTATCTCTGTGAATAGTTGGGGCTGATGGCCAAAGTGAAGATGGTCCAACAGTGTCCGGGAGATTCAGTTTCATTCAGCCACATTTTCACTCTTAGCTGCTTTTTGTTTGTCAATCTTTTATATAATTGCTTCCCATAATGTATCATCATTTATCTGTAATTTCAGTACCCAGCACAATGCCCGGGTAATGTTTTGTCCGTACTGATTATTTTACATTTACAACCCATTATTGTTTTTTAAATGTTCTCATTTTATCATTGTGCATTTTTTTTATGTCCACAGGGGATAAGAGAGACATTCCGGAAACTGTCTACAGTAAGTTCAGAGTTGCCAACTTAATGGTTGCCCCCCCAGGTCGGCACAGTGGTGGGCAATGCTGGGTGTGTGGATTGTCATAAGGGTGGGGTCGTGATGCAGTGATAGAGGCAGCCGGTAGGTCATTGCTGTATGTTTACGTCATCATAGCCTCCCCCCTCCCCCGCTGTATAATGCAGACATTACTGGTACTGTACAGCAGGGGGCGTGGCTATGATGACATGTTTCAGCATCTATTTCATCGGCAGGCACCGCCCACTCTCACAGATAGCTGCAGTGTAGTGCAGACCAGTGACAGTGAATGAGGGTGGTGGAGACAAGCTCTGGAAGACTTGGCCACCTTCCAGGGGAGGGGGGTTGCAGGTGCAACACACGATTTTCTGGAGCCTCCCGGCCATTCCCAGAGAATAGACAAGTTTAAGTACAGTAAGTTCTTTCATACACACATTTATTTCTGTGATTATACATTTAGTTTTTAATGAATTGTTACAACAGAAATGTAAAGTAACTATTTGAGTTGTAGCTTCCTGTATGAAAATGTTGTAAAGGTTGACAGAGGGGGATGCAGTCAATTTACCTACAATCAAACTCCCGACGGTCAAAATACCGACATTTCAAACACTTACAAGTTCAAAATACTGACATTTACAATGTCGACAGGTCAAAAAGTTGCCATGAGTTTTTCATGATTTTTTCATCGAAACCAACTTGTTCATACTTCACTATCCCAATGGACCTGGAGGGGGAATATAATAGTGCGCCGAGCGCAGCGAACCACCATGCCCGAAGCATGGCGAGTACTGCGAGCCATGCGAGGGGACACGTTACACTTATACGGTGTCAATGTCGACCTATGCCGACATATACACTAAAAACCAATGAAAACCTTGTGTCGACTCTTCGACCTGTCGACATTTTAAATGTCGGTATTTTCACCTTGTCGGTATATTGACTATCGGTCAATTGTCGGTATTTTGACCGTCTGGACTTTGATTGTGGGTACTTCATACTAATCCCACCAGAGGAGTCACTGGGTCTGGTGACATCCTGTGTGCACTCTGTCACCCCCATTGCACACCTCGGGCACCAGCAGCTGAAAAGTGGGCATGGCCTAAATTAAAGGGGCGTGGCCTAGGTGGAAATCAAAGTGATGGCACTCCTGTGGCCGCCCAGGGTCCCCAGAGATGCTTTGCTGCCCCCAGAGAACTGTGCCTGCAGTGTCGGCTTCTACTTTATGACAGTAGCTGAGTGCTGTAGCAGAATGTCACACTGCAGCACCCATCTCCTGTCACTGTGGAGACGCCAGCATTTTGGTGTCACCCCCTCTGAAGGTTACACCTGGGTGCGAGCTGCACCCCCCTTCTGATGCCACTGAAGCACTGGTGTTTCTATAATGGGTGCAGTGTGTGTGGTGCACCCGGGCCCCTGAGTCCAGAGGGGGCCCCCACCACACACGCTGCACCCATTTTCTGAATACTCACCCCTCAGGAGTCCCACAGCTACGTCCATGGCGGTGTTAAAACTCTGTGAAAATGGCCCAGCGGCCATTTTCACAGAGTTCTGCGAGTAAGGATAGAGCAACTTTCTATCAAACTTAATTGATTTTGACAGGTTGACACGCCCCCCTTTGAAAACACTTTGATGGGGTCAGGGGGTCAGTTTCCTGGGTTAGGACTTGAGGCTATCTGAGCATTTTAAAATAGACGGACACCTAATTAGCGAAGTAATGTATCCATCTTTGTGAGTGTAGATGTCAATATATGAAATTGAAACCATAAAGCTCTCATTGTGTGAAACCACTTGTTAATTTTTTTTTTAGAAGTATGTAGTATATTGCCAGTTTTTGATAAAACGTGTAATTTGATTAAAACATTGTCCCTATATATTTTTTTCTAGTTCATACAAATACATGTGCTGCAAAACAAAACTGTTTTTACATTTTCATGTCTAGTATGTGTTTGTTTTTTGCTATTGTGTGTGTACAATGAAAAATCTATTGTATATATTATGAGACATTTTTGAAGTATATAGTATATTGCCAGTTTTTTTTTATAAAATGTGTAATTTGATTAAAACATGGGCCCTCATTCCGAGTTGATCGCTCGCAAGGCGAATTTAGCAGAGTTGCACACGCTAAGCCGCCGCCTACTGGGAGTGTATCTTAGCATCTTAAAATTGCGACCGAAGTATTCGCAATATTGCGATCACAAACTACTTAGCAGTTTTAGAGTAGCTCCACACTTACTCTGCCTGTGCGATCAGTTCAGTGCTTGTCGTTCCTGGTTTGACGTCATAAACACACCCAGCGTTCGCTCAGACACTCCCCCGTTTCTCCGGCCACTCCTGCGTTTTTTCCGGAAACGGTAGCGTTTCCATCCACACGCCCATAAAACGCTGTGTTTCCGCCCAGTAACACCCATTTCCTGTCAATCACACTACGATCGCCGGTGCGAAGAAAAAGCCGTGAGTAAAAATACTATCTTCTTAGCAAAGATACTTGGCGCAGTCGCAGTGCGAACATTGCGCATGCGTACTAAGCGGATTTTCACTGCGATGCGATGAAAAAGAACGAGCGAACGACTCGGAATGAGGGCCTGTGTTTTTACATTTTCATGTGTAATATGTGTTTTTGTTTTTGCTATAGTGTGTGTACAATGAAAAATATAATGATATATTATGAAAATGACAAAATTATAGTTTGACTAGTTTACTAAAGTTTATCCAACAGATAAAAATGATGTCTTCAAGAGCCATGAGGCAATACATGCCTCTGTGGCATACACAGCCAGCCCTAACCAGTACTGCAGCTTTATTCACATTTTATCATGCGATAGTGTCACTTATTCACGTTCCATCACACAGTACCACTTTACCTTATAAACATAATACCACACAGTAATGCCCCTTACACATATGACACACATATGACACACATTAGTAATGCATTTATAAACATAATAACGCACAGTAATGCCCCTTACACATGACACACATTATTAATGAATGTGCCTTACACATTATGCCAACCTTTTTTTTTTTTTAATCAATAGTTTTTATTTATTTTTTAAACAGTAACATACCCAGCCGGGCACGGCAGCACACATACACTCCAACATTAACATGGGTTGACTGAACAAAATATCAGGCAGAAATATTACGATGCATTAACAGTGCAGCCATGTCTATAATGTCATAATCATGTACCGCCGAATCCGGCCGAAAACAAATATAGAACTAAAATCTAACATATAGGGGTATATTTACTAAGCTCCCGATTTTGACCGAGATTGCGTTTTTTCTTCAAAGTGTCATCTCGGTCAATCTCGGTCATTTACTAAACACTAATCACGGCAGTGATGAGGGCATTCGTAATTTTTTGCTAGTTCAGGTAAAAAATTACGAATGAATACACCATCGGTCAAATTACGCCTGTTTAGATACGAATCTCGGTCATTTACTAAGCAAAAAAACACAAAACACTGCCGTGAAAAATTACAATTCGCAAAAAAGTCCTAAAAAAAAACAGACCTGCTTTTTTTATTCGTGATTTGAGATGCATGCAGGGATCCATGAGATCCGTGCATGTATATCAATGGGAAGGGGTGGGAAAGTGTTTTTTGTTGTTAAAAAAAATTGCGTGGGGTCCCCCCTCCTAAGCATAACCAGCCTCGGGCTCTTTGAGCCGATCCTGGTTGCAGAAATATGGGGGGAAAAATGACAGGGGTTCCCCCATATTTAAGCAACCAGCATCGGGCTCTGCGCCTGGTCCTGGTCCCAAAAATACGGGGGACAAAAAGAGTAGGGGTCCCCCGTATTTTTAAAACCAGCACCGGGCTCCACTAGCTGGACAGATAATGCCACAGCCGGGGGTCACTTTTATATAGCGCCCTGCGGCCGTGGCATCAAAAATCCAACTAGTCACCCCTGGCCGGGGTACCCTGGGGGAGTGGGGACCCCTTCAATCAAGGGGTCCCCCCCCCCCCAGCCACCCAAGGGCCAGGGGTGAAGCCCGAGGCTGTCCCCCCCCATCCAATGGGCTGCGGATGGGAGGGCTGATAGCCTTTGTTGTAAAATAAAAGATATTGTTTTTAGTAGCAGTACTACAAGTCCCAGCAAGCCTCCCCCGCATGCTGGTACTTGGAGAACCACAAGTACCAGCATGCGGCGGTAAAACGGGCCCGCTGGTACCTGTAGTACTACCACTAAAAAAATACCCAAAAAAACACAAGACACACACACCGTGAAAGTATAATTTTATTACATACATACACACATACATACATACTTACCTTATGTTCCCACGCAGGTCGGTCCTCTTCTCCAGTAGAATCCAAGGGGTACCTGTTGAAGAAATTCTACTCACCAGATCCAGTGGTCCAGGCTCCTCGGCAAATCCAGGGATAATCCACGTACTTGAATAAAACAAAAAAACGGTTGCCCGACCACGAACTGAAAGGTGACCCATGTTTGCACATGGGTCACCTTTCCACGAATGCCAGAAACCCACTTTGCCTTCTGGCTAAGTGGGTTTCTTCAGCCAATCAGGGAGTGCCACGTTGTAGCACTCTCCTGATCAGCTGTGTGCTCCTGTCCTCACTGACAGGCGGCACACGGCAGTGTTACAATGTAGCGCCTATGCGCTACATTGTAACCAATGATGGGAACTTTCTGCCCTGCGGTGACGTCACTTTAGGTCAACCGCAGGGCAGAAAGTTCCCATCATTGGTTACAATGTAGCGCATAGGCGCTACATTGTAACACTGCCGTGTGCCGCCTGTCAGTGAGGACAGGAGCACACAGCTGATCAGGAGAGTGCTACAACGTGGCACTCCCTGATTGGCTGAAGAAACCCACTTAGCCAGAAGGCAAAGTGGGTTTCTGGCATTCGTGGAAAGGTGACCCATGTGCAAACATGGGTCACCTTTCAGTTCGTGGTCGGGCAACCGTTTTTTTGTTTTATTCAAGTACGTGGATTATCCCTGGATTTGCCGAGGAGCCTGGACCACTGGATCTGGTGAGTAGAATTTCTTCAACAGGTACCCCTTGGATTCTACTGGAGAAGAGGACCGACCTGCGTGGGAACATAAGGTAAGTATGTATGTATGTGTGTATGTATGTAATAAAATTATACTTTCACGGTGTGTGTGTCTTGTGTTTTTTTGGGTATTTTTTTAGTGGTAGTACTACAGGTACCAGCGGGCCCGTTTTTCCGCCGCATGCTGGTACTTGTGGTTCTCCAAGTACCAGCATGCGGGGGAGGCTTGCTGGGACTTGTAGTACTGCTACTAAAAACAATATCTTTTATTTTACAACAAAGGTTATCAGCCCTCCCATCCGCAGCCCATTGGATGGGGGGGGACAGCCTCGGGCTTCACCCCTGGCCCTTGGGTGGCTGGGGGGGGGACCCCTTGATTGAAGGGGTCCCCACTCCCCCAGGGTACCCCGGCCAGGGGTGACTAGTTGGATTTTTGATGCCACGGCCGCAGGGCGCTATATAAAAGTGACCCCCGGCTGTGGCATTATCTGTCCAGCTAGTGGAGCCCGGTGCTGGTTTTAAAAATACGGGGGACCCCTACTCTTTTTGTCCCCCGTATTTTTGGGACCAGGACCAGGCGCAGAGCCCGATGCTGGTTGCTTAAATATGGGGGAACCCCTGTCATTTTTTTCCCCATATTTCTGCAACCAGGATCGGCTCAAAGAGCCCGAGGCTGGTTATGCTTAGGAGGGGGACCCCACGCAATTTTTTTTAGGATTTTACTTTGTTTAATTTAAAAAAAAAAAAAAATACGAACCCCAGCACGGATCACACAGATCCGGCCGAGATTGATTGTAAAAAAAAAACGGCAGTGTTTTGCTAATCACTGCCGTCAAATTAGGTAAAAAAACACGAATGACATCGACATCGGAAGCAAAGAAAAATACGAATACGACAGCTTAGTAAATTAGTCGTAATCAATTCAAAAAGTTGCAGTTTTACACTGCCGATGTCATTCGTGATTGAACTTTGACCTATTTTCGGAAATTACGAATCTTAGTAAATATACCCCATAGAGAGAAAAGGTAGAGTAGAACAAGAAGAGAGACACCACATTGAGACACATAGGGGGTAACAGAGACACGGGATAGGTTCCAGTGATGGGAACGTTCCAAACGCATCTGATCAATTATCAATCTTAATTAAAAGTGATCTATACTAAATGTAGCAGTACTACTCAGGCATCTTCTGAATGTGGGGAGTGTAACTGCGACAAATCTATAGGATTGGCAACAACCATAGGAAGCCCTGTCCGTTCCCGGAATATTTTCCACTTCAGCCAATAATTCAGTACCGAGGATGGTGAGGGCGTATCGTAACCTCCTGACGTTTCAAATAGATAGTGTTTATGTGTGCTGTTAACAATGGCGTGAAGTGTGGGCACATTTGGTGTTTTCCAAAGCTGTCCAATTGCAGCCTTTGTAGATATGAGAATATGGCCAGCAATATATCTATCACAGCGCATAAGGTCGGGTGAGGAATAATGAAATAGAGCGAACATAGGGGTCATAGGGACCTCAAACCCCAACACTTCCCGGAGAAGAGAGAACACTTCAGTCCACAACGCCCTCAAAACAGGGCATTCCCAGAAAACGTGTAGGATGTTACCCACGTGGCCGCAACTCCTCCAGCATAACCGGGAAGTCGAAGGCCAAATGGTATGAAGTCGCTGTGGAGTAAAGTACGCCCTTTGGCACAGTTTGAAGTACATCTCAGAGTGCTGCAGGCATCTCGAGATCCCGAAGCATCTCGAGGAGATGGAGTCCCACTCCTCCTCCCGCAGAACAATGGAGAGATCCCTCTCCCACTTCAGCTGTGAAGGAAACTTACCCCTTTTAGTGAGGAGGGTTATATACTGGTACCATTTTGATATCCCACCCCTATGGTCAGGGGAAGACAGCCGGAGGCGGAGGGAGGCCGGGAGGGGGGCAGGTGCCACCACCTCTTTCCCACAAGACTGCAGTCAGTGTCGAATCTGCAAGTATTTGAAGAAGTCATGTCTCGGGATACCCGAGTTACTTAATAACTTAGAAAAGGGCACCAACCCTCCCTCTGAGTATAGGTCTCCTAAATGCACAACCCCAGCACGGATCCAATTGTCCAATCCTAGGTTGGGTATGAGATTAGCAATAGTCTTGATTTCTAAATCAGCCGCAGGCAATACAATTTTCGGATCAGACGCAGCAACATTATGCCAGAGCTTCAGAGTACATCTAACCGATTCCCCCGGGTCTAGTCGCTTAGGAACACTTTGGGCAGGGAGCAGAAACAAATCTCTCAAGTCGATCGAACCCAAGAAGGACCTTTCTATAAGGACCCATGGTTTGGGGCTGTGCATGTCGAACCAATCTCGAGCCTGGCTGAGAAGGCACGCGGAGTGGTACGCTTCCAAGTTGGGGTACGCCACCCCCCCGACCCTTTTAGGCAACATCAGGACCTGTCTAGCTATGCGGGGCCTCGCCCCTTTCCATATATACTGCGAAATAATCATATTAGCTTTCACCAGGAGAGGTCTGGGGACGTTCCGAGGTATAGCTCGGAATAAATAAAGAAGTTTAGGGAGTAATATCATCTTGGTCGCGGAAATTCTTCCTAGCCAAGAAATTTCATGAAGGGACCATTCTTTTATTAATTTTCCAAAGGCGCTAAGAAGGGGTAAATAATTACAATCATACAGGTCTCTGTCTAGGGAGAGGTGAATACCCAAGTACTTAATGGATCTGACCTGCCAAGCATAACGGTATAGGTCTTTAAGTCGGGTCACCGTACGTGGTGATATGTGAAGTGGTAGGGCCTCCGTCTTGGTAGTATTCAACTTATAATATGAAATATTAGAGTATCGGTTCAGCACGTCATGGAGCACCGCCAATGAGGCTTCAGGGTGGGTTAAGCAGAGCAAGATGTCGTCAGCAAATAAACTGATCTTGTGGGTTAAACCCCCAATTTCTGGGCCGGTAATCTTTGGTTCAGTCCTAATTATCTCAGCTAGTGGCTCAATGGCTAAAGCAAATATAAGGGGTGACAGGGGACAGCCCTGTCTTGTTCCATTGGTGATATTAAAAGTCCCTGACAGACAACCGTTAACAAACACCCTTGCAGAGGGGGCAGAGTACAGAGCAAAAACCGAGTCTAAGAACCTCCCGGCGAACCGATAATTATCTAAAACAGCTCTCAGATATCCCCAATGGAGTCTATCAAACGCCTTTTCGGCGTCTAAAGAGAGTATGAGATGGGGTGTTTTATGCGCATCACAATGTTCGAGAATATTAAACACCCTCCGGGTGTTGTCCGGAGCTTGTCTGCCCGGGATAAAGCCCACCTGGTCAGCCGCTATGAGGGAAGGGAGCAGAGGGGAAAGACGGTTGGCAATTAATTTTGCAAAGAGCTTAACGTCTGTGTTCAGCAAGGCTATAGGTCGATAATTTTGTACTGCTGTGGGAGGTTTGCCAGGTTTCGGAATGGCAACTATCTGTGCCTCCAGCATTTCTTTGGGAAACTTTCCCACATCCGATGCCTCGCTGAAGACAGACAGCAGTAGGGGAGCCAATTCATTCTTATATACTTTATAGAAATTGGAGGGGAAGCCATCAGGGCCAGGGGTTTTGTCCTTCGGGAGACCAGAGACAGCTGTGTCTAATTCTTCTAATGTCCAGGGGGCGCTAAGGAACAGGCTAGTCGCGGAGTCTACCGTTGGGAGGGATATTTCTTTCAAGAACGACTGAATATCAACCTCTCTGGGTTGGGGGGTGGACGGATCAGACCTTAAGTCATATAACTGGGAGTAATACTCTGCAAAGGTGTTTGCTATAGCATAGGGGTCAGATACCCTAGATCCCGACGTAGAACAGACATAGTGTATCCTGGTTCTAGCTCGTTTAGACTGTAGCTTCCGAGCCAAAAGGCGTCCCGCTTTATTACCAAGTGCATAGAACCTCTGATTTAATCTAGTAATATTTCGCTGCACCTCCCTAAGTGAAAAAGTGTTCACTCTTTCCCGGGCGGCTAATAGAAGTTTATGGGTGGTCTTATTAAGCGGGTTCGCTTTATGTAATGATTCCAGTCTGGCAGCTTCCTTATCAGCAGACAGACGTTCCGCCTGTTGGGTGCGTTTAAGTCTGGCAGCAGTCTGGATGGCTATGCCTCGAATCACCGCTTTAAAAGAGCACCAGTTGTTAAAGGTCGAAGTATCTTCTGATTTATTTGTGTCAAGATATATTTGTATAGCTTGTCGAATGGTGCTAAGGGCATCAGGATTATTGAGCAGGAACCTCCCCAGTCTCCAAGGCCCTGGGGGGATCCCACCTGTCTCCAACTCCCATACTACCAGTACCGGGGAATGGTCAGACCAGGTCATTGGCAATATTTTGATTTCCCTGATAGCCGTCAGAATCTCTTTGTTTGTCAGAGCTAGGTCTATCCTAGAGTATGTGCAGTGTACGTGTGAGTAGAAGGAATAATCCCTCTCTGTGGGATGCTTAGTTCTCCATGTGTCATATAGTTCGAATTCCCCCAGTAACTGGCGAAGGCTAGGCCTCCCGACCCGAGCCCTCCGACTTCCCAACCGAATATCTCCAGTAGAACCAGATCTGTCTAATAGGGGGTCGACCACTAGGTTGAAATCCCCCAAAATCATAACCGACCCCTTAGTATGTTTCTGTATCAGGGCACAAAGTTTCCTGCAGAAAGCGAGCTGACCAGTATTAGGGGCATAGCATGATACTAGAGTGACCTTGATGTTCTCCAGTGACCCTATCAAAATTAGATATCGACCCTCAGGGTCTGCTATTTGGGATTCTAAGGTGAAAGTGCAGTTTGAAGAAAAAAGTATCGCCACTCCAGCCTTTTTTGTGGGGCCATTAGCCATATAGCAAGTAGGGAAACGGTTATCTTGAAATTTAGGGGGATCTAATTTTTTGAAGTGGGTTTCTTGAACCGCAACCACATTTGCCTTCATTTTATAGAAGGAGGACAGCGCTAGTTTCCGTTTCTGTGGGGAATTTAATCCCTTAACATTAAGTGAGACTAACCTGACCATGGCAGAGCAGTACTGGAGCCATCAACCGCCGAGTCCATCGTCTAGGAACACAACCCTGGGGAAGACAAGACACATAGGGGAAACAGACTGGGGTAGACAAAAGAGAATTATGAGAAAAAGAAAGGAAACAGACCCCATATAGATATGGGGCCGCAGTGAAGCGCCAAAACATCCAGCGCCCCACCCAATGAAATAGAGGGGTTGGTGGCCAACCTCCCCGCAACCTAACAGACGAGTGTTGTATATCTTGGTATAAATACACCCACACGGCCTATCATTCCCATAACCTTAGGGTTTAGTGCCACAAAGACATACAACGCTAGTCAGCTATATAAGTACTGTCACAATGAGATTATCAAACTGAGAATTAGTAGGAGAAAAACAGCAAATTAATTCTGTACTGCTCATACATTAAAGTCTACTATCATGCAATGATTGGCAAACATAGTATAACCATTTCTGTGGCATTAGCCGGCATAAACCTCTATTGTAACCGACTCTACAGCTGACTGTCAAGACCCGGGACTTCAATCCCGGTAAAGGCACCCATGGCAAATGAATGTGATCAGTGTATCATTACTTCTCAACCGTCGACCAGTCCTGCTGAAGTCGACGGTCAGGAGAACTGGGCCCAGGATCTCCCCCCAGGTTCCATTTACGAAGGAGCTTCAGGCCCTCGTCAGCCGACGAGACGGCCATGGTAGAACCGTCTCTGGAGATCAGCAGGCGAGTGGGGAAGCCCCATCTATAAAGGATACCAGTCTTTCGAAGAATAGTAGTAACCGGTTGGAAGGAGCGTCTTTTATTGAGAGTGTCAGTGTACTGCGACAAGTCCCTATATAGTTGAAGCTTTCCCAATGCTTCCGACGTATCAGAGGATGGTCTAGCCGCCTTCAGCAAAGATTCTTTTATATGATAGAAGTGTACCCTCATCAGAACATCTTTAGACGATCCCTCTGGGGCACCTCGAGCCTTAGGGATTCGATGAATTCGATCCAACAAAAGATCTGAGGAGCTGGCAGTAGGCAACAGTTTTTTGAAGATTTCCATAGTATAATCGTGGAGACTACTGTTAGAGATCGAGTCGGGGACCCCTCTAAGTTTCAGATTATTCCTGCGCGAGCGGTCTTCCAAATCTGCTACTTTATCGCGCAGGAAATTCACTTCACCCTCCAGGGTATCATGGGAGTCTATCAACGAATTGTGTGAGCCGACTACCTCGCCCATCTTAGTTTCCAATTGATTTGTTCTCTCACCCAGGTCATCGATGGAGCTCTGGCAGGATTTCAGCATAGCTCTAAACTCAGATGTCACGTCATCCTTAAATTGATGTAGCAAAAGCTTCATACTGCCGATTGTTAAGGCTTCACCGTCTTCGAGACGCATTGAAGGAGATGCGTCGCTGGGAGGAGGCTCAGAGGGCAAAAGAGAGGACCGCTTGGACTGAGGAGAAGGGCCCACCCCGAGGGTTTCAGCTTCTGGTGGTTTGTTACGGAAAGAAGAGGGTTTGAAAAAGGCGACTTGATTGACCGTTTTGGAAGCTTTATTCTTCTTCGGAGCCATGGCTTCTGTTGTCACAGAAATTGGACGAATGTAGTATTGGGGTGGTCCGGGTGTCTTCAATCTAGCAGTATAGCGACCCGGTGTAGGTATGTATTAGCTAAAATGGTTGCGGGGAGGTATTAGGAGGACATTGTAGCGGAAAAAATCACATCTCAGTGCCGGACGGGCAGGATGAGTGCTCCAGCTCAAGTAGCGATGTACGCCCCTGTCCGGGAGATGTCAGTCGCAAAGATCAGCTCCTTTTCAGGTGTGCAGAAGTGTACTTTACACAACAGTAGCAGGGCAGGGGGTGTCTCCGCTATCTCCCCGTTATGGAATAAGATAGTCTGAGGGAGGGGTGCAGTTCCGGGAGTTGTCACAGGAGGGAGTTCCAGTCCCAGCAATGGTACATCATGCAGAAGGGTGAAACCAGCAGCGTGTCCCTTATTAGATGTAAATGTAGATGTAGGGCAATGAGAATAGAGGCCAGGAGAGGGGGGTCAGCTGTGACACTGCACACAGCCTCACTTTTAGCCGATCATAGCGCAGAGGGCTGGCGTGGTGGGGTTTTCGGCAATGAGGGTTCCACTTCCAAGGTAGTAGGGAGACCCCCGGTCAAGGACCCCTCCGCCGATGCGGACTAGGGGGTGTAAGTCCTGAACGTTGAAGTAGGCCAGGCAAAGGGTTTTCCGATACTGGTCAGGTGCCAGTGTGGTCCCGCCAGGAACAAGAGCCGGTGTCACCGGGGTCAGGGCGAAGCAGGACGAGGCTTCCAGCGCCTGGCGTGTGGTGTCAGGGGCCACTGGTGGCTCCGCAGTCCCCTGGGAGCAGTCAACCTGGGTTATGGTGTCGGTGCACGCTGAGGTAGGGACCAGTAGTGTTGTCCTGGCACAGGTGGAAAGCAAAGGCTGGGCCGTGTTTTAGTTTGGTGAGGGGTTGCCACCGAGGGGTTAAAGCAAGAACCACTCAGGTAGCCCTCGATGCTATTGTGTCTCCTTTTTGTACTGCTGTACAGCCTCCTCCGTGCGCCCCTGAGACCCAGTATTAGCAGAGGGCCTCCCCCCAAGGTGGTCACCGGGCTCCACTATGCCCCACCAATCTCCGGCAGCCCCAGCCTACCCGTCCTGCTGCAAACAGCAAGCCTCCCGTCACCGCAGCACAGGGGAGCAGGAGGATGGCGGGATTCAGCGCGCTCACCCGGCCGCACGGCTCCCCGCGTCCCAGGTCACTCGAAGGACGGGAGAGGTAAGGGAGGGAGGGCGCGTCTAGCGGCCCGGCGGCCTCCGCAGCTCCGGGGAACAGTGAGCGCGGCGGCTAGCGAGGGAGCCCACGATCACGGAGCGGTCTCACCTGCTTGGCGGGGATCGACTCTCCGTCCACCGGGGTGGGGGCACAATGGGTGCAGGAGGATCAGTCCGTGGCAAGACTTTTCCTTCTAGCGGCCAGTCCGGGCCGCCTCTCAACTCCAGGCCCCGGCTTCACTCTGGGGGGAAGGCCGCAATCCGCGGGAGCACTTAAAAGTGCTCCCCGATTCCGCGGGACCCCCCAAACAACCGCAGCAGGGTATATGTGGCCTCCGAGGGACGCCTGGGGCCAGCAGGAACCGGCCAGGAGGGTTTTGAGGTGCTTTTATAAGTAGAATTTGCAGGAGCTGAGGTGAAGCACGTCTACTCTTCACAGCAGCCAGGCCACGCCCCATGCCAACCTTTTTTAATGTACTTATACACATAATGACCCTTACATATATGCCGCACATTATTAATGCCCTTATACACATAATGACACACATAAAGTCCCTTACACATATGCCGCACATTACTAGTGCACTTATACACATAATGACACACATTAGTAATGCATTTATAAACATAATACCATACACTAATGGCCCTTACACATGACACACATTATTAATGTCCTTATAAACATAATGCGCCTTACACATTATGCCAACCTTTATTAATGTCCTTATACACATAATGACGCTTACATATATGCCGCACATTATTAATGCCCTTATACACATAATGACACACATAATGTCCCTTACACATATGCCGCCATTACTAGTGCACTTATACACATAATGACACACATTAGTAATGCATTTATAAACATAATACCACACAGTAATGGCCCTTACACATATGACACATTATTAATGTACTTATAAACATAATGCGCCTTACACATTATACCAACCTTTATTAATGTCCTTATACACATAATGACCCTTACATATATGTTGCACATTATTAGTGCACTTATACACATAATGACACACATTAGTAATGCATTTATAAACACCATACCGCACAGTAATGCCCCTTACACATATGACGCAAATTATTAATGTCCTTATACACATAATTTGCCTTACACATTATGCCAACCTTTATTTATGTCCTTATACACATAATTACCCTTAAATATATGCTGCACATTATTAATGCCCTTATACACATAATGACACACATAAAGTCCCTTACACATATGCCGCACATTACTAGTGCACTTATACACATAATGACACACATTAGTAATGCATTTATAAACATAATACCACACAGTAGTGCCCCTTATTCACCTTACATCACACCATATTGCTCTTTATTCCCATTAGACTACACAGAAGTGCCCTTTCTATACGTTATGGAACACATTAGAGCACCCTATACACATAATGCCACACATGAGAAATGCATTCATAAACATAGTACCACACAGTAATGCCCCTTACACATATGACACATTATTAATGTACTTATAAACATAATGCGCCTTACACATTATGCCAACCTTTATTACTGTCCTTATACACATAATGACCCTTACATATATGCCGCACATTACTAGTGCACTTATACACATAATGAAACACATTAGTAATGCATTTATAAACATAATACCGCACAGTAATGCCCCTTACACATGACACACATTATTAATGTCCTTATAAACATAATGTACCCTACACATTATGCCAATCTTTATTAATGCCCTAATACACATAATGCCTCACATATGCTGAACACTATTGCACAACCAACCCACTCACACACAGCACTCACACAGCCGCTAACACTGTGACCTCTGTCTCTGCTTGGATACAGATGTGTCCTCATACATCTTGCCTCAATGCACCATGCGGCAAGAGATGCCTGTTCAGAGGCAGCTGGCAACTCTGCTAACATTGGGAGCCTTTTTTTATAAAAATGCATTGCAATGTGACTAGGATGCACAAGCAGCTTCTGCTGATTAAAATTATACAGTAAGCGGCATGCTTATATTCTGTGTGTGACTGGCTGTATCTGCATACAAAATACAACACACAGAATATAGGCATGTCACATATCATTTTAATCAGAAGAAGCGGCTTGTGCCCCTAGACATTTGCCTAGTTTGCCTACGCCTAGGGCCTGCTTTAGTGGCATAACTAGTAAACAAATTGATGGGGTAAATATTAGTAACTGTTTGTAACAAATTGTGGGGTCATTATTAGGTACTGTTTATTACAATTAAAATATATTATTTAGAAGGTTTCTCTGCTGTAACCCTTTTGGTAAATTGGTTTGAACTCGGTTATCCTGGCACAGGGTTATCCCGGCTTAGTGAATATACATCAAAATGCTTACAGCACCACGCAACACTCAGGATTTCAGTAATTGTAGAAAAATCTTAAAAACATTCCACATTTTAGAATATAGCATTGTTTAACGCATTGATTGTTTCAATTAAATGTTATTTATTTTTTTATTTACATTTTTTTCCCACTAAACAGAAACGTTGGCTTTTAGCTCCACTCTCAACGCTTGTGGCTAGAGTCGCTGCGCTGCTTTGGCAAAATGTTTTGGTTAAATTGCATCTTCTACCCATGATTGGGGCCATTTTTTAATTAGTTTTAAAGACAGCAGTTCAGAGTCTTGTCAAGATATTTTCTTGCAAACTTGGAGTTTTTTTAAAAGCTTATTACATTTTATTTATTATTAAATTGTACCTTTTGGCTGTTCGCTTTATCAGCCATTATCTCTTCATTGCCAACATAGTAGGGTACACAGAAATATGACTCTTACACATTCCCAGATGTTAAGGTATATAGCATGCTATTAGAATGAATGGATGTATTCACATGTGAGGCAACACAAATAATGCAATGGTGACAATTTCACAATAGCCACATGTTATTTATTGTCTAAAACCAGATGTTAACTATTATCTTGCAAATATTCATACGTTTTTCAAGCCCATGCGGAATATTTAACAGTAATACTACATAGCATTTTTTTTCTTTATTACGAATTAAATAGCATTTAGAAAATTCTAATTTATATTATACAACAGTGCATAGTGAATATTTTTAGAAATGATCCTGGATTTTATATTGTCTTTGCATTGGCTTAATTTAAGCTTTGTCACTGTAAAAGTCAAAACAAATTACATGTTTAAAATAAGGGCATGTTTTTGCTTTGTCGCTGTAAAAACAAATTGGGACATGTTCAGACATGATTCATATATGCATACATATATATGTGCAAAACAAGCTGTACTTTTACATTCTTCCACGTTATTTTTTGCAAACATATGTAGAAACATAGCGTATTTGGGTGGTCATTCCGAGTTGTTTGCTCGGAAAATTTCATCGCATCGCAGCTATTTTCCGCTTAGTGCGCATGCGCAATGTTCGCACTGCGACTGCGCCAAGTAAATTTGCTAAGAAGTTAGGATTTTTACTCACGGCTTTTTCTTCGCTCAGGCGATCGTAGTGTGATTGACAGGAAGTGGGTGTTTCTGGGCGGAAACACGCCGTTTTATGGGCGTGTGGGAAAAAACGCTACCGTTTCCGGAAAAAACGCAGGAGTGGCTGAAGAAACGGGGGAGTGTCTGGGCGAACGCTGGGAGTGTTTATGACGTCAAATCAGGAACGACAAGCACTGAACTGATCGCACTGGCAGAGTAAGTCTCGAGCTACTCAGAAACTGCACAGAGATGTCTTATCGCAATATTGCGAATCTTTCGTTCGCAATTTTAAGATGCTAAGATACACTCCCAGTAGGCGGCGGCTTAGCGTGTGCAATGCTGCTAAAAGCAGCTTGCGAGCGAACAACTCGGAATGAGAGCCTTGGTTTTAAATTGAAGTAAAAAATGTACTGTTGCTGATGGCAATAAAAATAATAATAAAAGAACATGCATCAAAAAAATATTCATAGTTTCAGAAATAAAGCAAAATTCTGCACAGAGAAAAAAAAGAAAAACATTTATCCACAGTTGTTAAAACACATGGCAGGCCAACACACAAAAACAAATTGCACTTTCTTGCAAACTTGGTGTTTTTTAACGCTCACTGCAGCAGCGATTTTCTCTGCTCTGCCCATATTGATAAGAATTCAGCCTTTCCATTATTTAGGCTCTAATGACCTCAATGAGCCATGAGGCACTACATACAGCTGTGGCATAATTAGTTAACAATTGATCAAAAGAATGAAGATGTACAAACACAGCAGAAAGCCTGAGCCCAGTGCTGGTTGTTAAAATATGGGGGAACCCCTATCAATTTTTTCCCTGTATTTTTACAACCAGGACCGGCTCAAAGAGCCTGAGGCTGGTTATGCTTAGGAGGGAGGAACCCACGCAATTTTTTTTCAGATTTTTAACACTTTAAACACTTTTTTAAAATACACAATGAAGCCCTGCATGGATCTCATAGATCCGCACGGGATTCATTGTGTTGAGTTCGGCAGTGTCTTACTAATCACTCCCGTAAAACACTGTCCGAAATTACGAATCACATCGACATTGGAAAACACGACAATGCAGAATACGACAGCATAGTAAATGAGGCGTAAAAACAAACAAAAAGTTGCAAATTATCACTCCCGATGTCATTCGTGTTTAAACTTCAACCAAATTCCGACAATTATGAATCTTAGTAAATATACCCCCATTATTGCTTATTCTCTAAAGATATTCTAAAATGAACTGGAGACATTTGTTAATACCCCTAAGAAATAATAATAATCAATTGGATTTTAGTGATATTTCATACTGGTTTTTTTTACTTAGCATCACATGCCTTCAAACTTCAGTCATTCAACATATTTAAATAGAGAATGCTGTTTGGTATCATCGTGTACACCACACTGAACATGTCCCAGAGAAAGCAAAAAAGAGAGTTGTTTGAGAAAATCAGAAAGAAAATTATAGACAAGTGCATTAAAGGTAAAGATAGTAAGAACATCTCCGAGTAACTTGATGTTGCCGTGACTACAGTCCCAATATGTTTAGGAAGTTTTTAAGACGCCAACCTCTCTGGATATTGCCACAAGAGGAAAATCAACCCCAAACAGAAAGATAGTGAGTATGATAATTAAAAAAAAAAAAAGCGCCAACAGTCAAGAAAAACTTCAAAGACATACAGACTGGGTGAGCTGAGCCAGTTAATTTGCTTCAGCAGCGTAACTTCACCGATCATCCTGACTGTGACACATGAAGGAGGCGCTTGGTTATGTTTTGGAGATGGTTTGCTGACTCTGGGATGGAGTGCCTTGGTTATATGGAGGGCACAATAAAATATCAAGATTATCAAGGCATTTTGGAGTGAAACTAACTGTCCAGTGTAAGAAAGCTCTGGCTCAGTAGTCGGTTATGGCAGGGCCGAAACTAGGATTACTGTCACCCGGGGCAAGGTAGTCATTTGACACCCCCCCCCCCCCCCCGCAAAAAATAAATAAAATTATTTTACAATAAATAAATAAAAATAATAAAATAAAAAATAAATAAATAAATGAATAAAAATATTATATATATATATATATATATATATATCTCTTTCAGAACTTTTTAACCTGAAAAACTGCTTTTCCTAACATAAATTTCATATCCAGGAAAAAGTGTCCCCATTTTACACATTGCTGCAGGAAAAAGTGTCCCCATTTTACACATTGCGGCAGACAGGTGACCCCATTTTACACATTGCGGCAGGAAAAAGTGTCCCCATTTTACACATTGCGGCAGGCACGTGTCCCCATTTTACACAGTACGCTGGCAAGTGTCCCCATTTTACACATTGCGGCAGGAAAAAGTGTCCCCATTTTACACAGTACGCTGGCAAGTGTCCCCATTTTACACATTGCGGCAGGCACAGGTCCCCATTTTACACAGTACGCAGGCACAGGTCCCCATTTTACACAGTACGCTGGCAAGTGTCCCCATTTTACACAGTACGCTGGTACAGGTCCCCATTTTATACAGTACGCTGGCACAGGTCCCCATTTTACACAGTACGCTGGCACAGGTCCCCATTTTACACAGTACGCAGGCACAGGTCCCCATTTTACACAGTACGCTGGCACAGGTCCCCATTTTACACAGTACGCAGGCACAGGTCCCCATTTTACACAGTACGCTGGCACAGGTCCCCATTTTACACAGTACGCTGGCACAGGTCCCCATTTTACACATTACGCTGGCACAGGTCCCCATTTTACACAGTACGCAGGCACAGGTCCCCATTTTACACAGTACGCTGGCACAGGTCCCCATTTTACACAGTACGCTGGCACAGGTCCCCATTTTACACAGTACGCTGGCACAGGTCCCCATTTTACACAGTATGCTGGCACAGGTCCCCATTTTACACAGTACGCTGGCACAGGTCCCCATTTTACACAGTACGCTGGCACAGGTCCCCATTTTACACAGTACGCAGGCACAGGTCCCCATTTTACACAGTACGCAGGCACAGGTCCCCATTTTACACATTACGGCAGGTGGTGGGGAGAGGGAGGGAGAGAGAGAGAGAGAGAGAGGAAGGGAGAGGGGCTGACTTACATTTGAAGCGGTTCTCGCCGCTCTTCAGCCGCCTCTCCCTCCTCGTCTGTGCGGCTCCGGGCTCCCCCTTCTCCCTCCTCCGGCGGGGTTTCGTTGAATGACGCGTTTGCGCCGTGACGTCACGACGCAATCGCGTCATTCTGCGAAACCCCGCCCCCCGAGCTGGGCACTCGGGAGAAGGGGGTTTAAAAGTGCCGCGGCGGTGTTTGGGGGTCTCGGCGCCCCCTCCAATCCGGCGCCCAGGTCGCCTGCCCCCCTAGCCCCCCCCCTAGTTTCGGCCCTGGTTATGGATCCTCCAACTGGATAATGACCCAAAGCATACTGCAGCTAAAAGCACCTAAGAACGGGTAAGAGCAACAGACAGGAATGTTCTGAAGTGGCCTCTATGAGCCCTGATCTGAATCAAACATTTACGGAAAGAGCTGAAAGATGCAGCCTGTAGAAGGCACCCATCACACCTGAAACAGCTGGAGTTGTTTGCTCAGGAAGAGAGGGGCTACAGTACCTGCTGATAGATGCAGAGGTCTCACTAAGAGCTACAGAAATCACTGGATTCCAATGATTGCTTCTAAAGAATGTGCAACAAAGTATTATACGAAGAGTCCCATTTTTGACCATGAAATTGTCATGTTTCTTTCAAATATTCAGTTAAATCAAAAATTAAATGAAGTCTGATTTCTATTAATTATGGAATAAACAATGCTGGATGTCTATCCCATTTGTCACTTTCAAGTTATTGCAGAGAAAAATATGGGTTCTTATTTTCTCATGGAAGGGTACCAACAAATTTGTCTCACTGTATCTTTCTTCTCCTTCCCATCTCTCAGAAGCCAGGAACTGTAAGGAGCTGCGGGATCATGGAGAGTTACTCAGTGACTGGTACACCATATACCCGGATGGCAGCACCCCCCTGAGGGTCCTGTGTGACATGCACACTGATGGCGGAGGCTGGATGGTAAGTCTTTCTCTAGAAACCTCTACATGTCCTTCACATAAGCAGGTCACACATTCAGGGAATTTAAAGGAACTTCAAAAACCCAATGGCCGGCATTACAACCCTGATTACTGCATGATGTTACAAGTGACACTAATAATATGTATTATAGTGATACAGATGTTGAGGACACAGTTAACATAACATGTCCCCAAGAAACTTTCCCCTAACTTTCTATAACAACCCACAGGGGTTCCAGCAGTCAATGGGGTGTATGTAACTGTCAACTTTACAACTCGTTCTCTATTACATCTGACTGGGGGCGTAACTAGGGGTGAGCAAGCAGTGCCCTGGAGACTACAAAGCCATCCAAAGTGTCCATAATATGCTTCAATCACCAGTAGCGGATTTTCCACTAGGCACATGAGGCACGTACCTAGGAGCGGCACTTGATGTGGGGAGGCACACCTGGCTGATTCTATTTTTTTTCGTCATTACAAATATATATATACAGTGTATATACAGGTTGAGTATCCCATATCCAAAATGCTTGGGACCAGACGTATTTTGGATATCGGATTATTCCGTATTTTGGAATAATTGCATACCATAATGAGATATCATGGTGATGGGACCTAAATCTAAGCACAGAATGCATTTATGTTACATATACACCTTATACACACAGCCTGAAGGTCATTAAATACAATATTTTTAATAACTTTGTGCATTAAACAGTTTGTGTGCAATAAGCCATCAGAAAACAAAGGTTTCACTATCTCACTCTCACTCAAAAAATTCCATGTTTCGGAATATTCCGGATTTCGGAATATTTGGATATGGGAAACTCAACTTGTATATATATATATATATATATATATATATTTATTTATTTTATCAAATGATGGGGGTAAGACAATTGGCAGCAAATTGCGGCCCAGGAGTTGGTAGTAGGGTGAGGTTTCGGCTGCTTTGGTGGTCTCGAGGCATCTGGACTGGCGGCCGAAATGAAGGGGTCAATGACGTGATGAAAGGGGGGGCAGCGGTCGCCAATAATGTACCTAGGGGCAGCCTGACCCCTAAATTCGGCCCTGTCAATCACCGCCACAGAGCAGCCATAGGTGCAGCAGGCCGGGTTGGTGCAGGTTGTAATATCTCACTGCAAAAGACCTACATCTGTCAACTTATATCTTTAAAAAATAAATAAAATTAGGATGGCGACTTGTGACGTGTTGAAATTGACACTGGCCTGTTCCTGGCAAATTTGAGATTTGCCTGAACTGAGCCAGTGTTGCAGAATCTGAGATTTTTATTTTATTATTCCTCCAATATGGTAAAACTTTCAATGATAGTTATTATGGTAAAACAGTTTATTGCGGTGTCTCCTGTTCAGTTGAAACTTCACAGCTGGGGCCACTTACCAAGTCATACAGGACGATATGTACAAAGAATGCAGCCACATTCCGCAGTGATACTAATCGCATATATACTGACATATGCGATTAGTATCACAATGCGATAATGAGGCCCCCTGCGATACCTGGTGTGCCGGATGAGAGGGTTGGCGGGGGTCTCCGTCACCTCCTAGCACCTGGAGGTGACATCTGCATCCAGTCCTCGGTTCCTCCTCCTCCCTGCAGCCGGAAGAACAGCTGGCTGTGTTGTTGAGGGAGGAGGAAGCTGGGATCTGGGACCGAGATGGGAGGCTGCCAGCACAAAAGTATGGGGGGGCGCGTCATGAGCGGTGCTGGATGACGGGATGCAGTAAGAAGCCAATAGGTTTCTATAGGGTAAAGTCACAAAAAGCTGGCAATACCTTCTGCATCAATAAGCCGGTGGACGGGGCTTAAAAACCTGCATTTTTCTTTTAGTACATCCTGGCCACAAACAGTTGTTAAATGTAGTAGTTAACACTATACAGTATATATATATATATATATATATATATATATATATATACACTATAATGCATCTGTCAATATTAGCTAATTAGCCAACGGTCATAGAGCCTAACAAGCCAAGATCTGTTCCCCGGAGTCGCTCAGTGATGAGAGCTGGAACCGCAGGGTCCCTGGACCTGAGCCCTGACAAACGTGGTCCCTGTGCAGCTTTCGGCCTCATTTCCTCTCTCACTTACAGGTATTTCAGAGACGCTATGATGGTTCCGTTGATTTCCTCCGTGACTGGAAGTCCTACAAGATGGGGTTTGGTAGCCGCCTGACAGAGTTCTGGCTGGGGAATGACAATCTACACCAGATAACGTCATCAGGTAATGAGCACTAGGAGGTCACATGATCCATGAGGAACGCGCTGTACAGCAACGGTATATATAATCAGTAGGGTATAACTCGGGAGCGGCTTGATGGAATAAAATCAAATCTTAATAAAAAGCAAATAAAATGAATAAAAAATAAATAAAATAATAAAATAAGTATAAAAATGATTTATACAGACAGGCAGCTTTTCCCTCATTCAATAATAAAAAGACCCTGAGGTAATGAAAAGGAGTGTATTTTCTATGTTTTACCAGACCTGTTATAATACAAAGAGGAAAGACAACTCTTTTTTATGGGGCTCTCTTATATAATAATAAAACTTTTAATTCAATCACAAAGACTCACACTGACATACAAACATATAACATTTAATTCTAAAAGGCAATTTCAGTTGTATATCATTAGACCTCTTAATATGTTCCTATATTGGAACATAATTGCCTTGTGACCTAGTAGGAATCTGTGTGATGATTCAATTGAATAATAAAGGTAAATAATACCCAAAGGTATTCGGGCGCTGTGATGCGAGGTGCTAAGCTAAGCAGCAGCCAATGTTTAGAGGGAAGTCACTCCCAATATGTTACACTGAAAGAAGAAGAAAAGAAGGCTGCGCTACCAGAGGAAAGAACAGTATAATTCACTAAATGTGTAAATTTTAAAACAATTTATTAAAAAACAATAACTCATTAAAAAGCAACAATATTCTGTGCAATAATATTATGCCATGTGCATACATAAAAGGATAGAGTTTACCCAGAGTATTGGTTCAGGACATGTATTATGTGAGTTCCATAGGATCCGTTCCGAATTTTTCCCTTAACTGATGTGAAGTGTCCAGTTATATTCCACTATAGAGAGTCTCTTTTAGATGGTGTTTAGAGAGTCCAATGCAAATTCCATATGCCGCAAGAGGATTGAGTGCAATGTCCCATAAATGATGAGTACCTCATGCAGTGCAATGATTGGATGGTACAAATAGCAAATAAGCAGGTGCGCGGCCAACAGCAGCAGGTAGGAGGAAGGTCAATTCCTCAAAACTAGACAATAGAAAAGAAAATGTGTACCAGCGCTGGCTGAATGAGGTTAAAATAATGTATTATTAATAATAATAAAAATAATAATAATAATAATAATAATACGGATGGTTTGTTCTATGTAAAAAAGTAACAATTTAATAACATATCACATGTAACAATTTAAAAAAAGAAGGAATTCCTCTTGCCACGAGGTGGCAATAAAAGCTTGGGTATAACTTATCTGGACAGGATTTAATAAATTTCACATTCTCCAATGTTAGAATTGTCCATTCCTAAAGGCTAGGACAGCCTCCCTCTGTGCATTCACTGTACTGGGTAAATATTTACCAGATCCCCTCGTTGGTGAGCATCAGCCTTGGAACAAGTCCTTTGTATAGCTGTAGGGGTAAATGCCAGTTTGATGAAAAGGTCCAGTGATGGGAGAGAAGTCCAAATTGTGCCAAAGGAGAACACGGCTTTTGCGGGCCGGTTAGGAGAACGGAGTCCAGATGGAACAAGTAAGCTCAAGTCCAGATGAGAAAAAGCTCAACGCATTTCACTGGTATGATCCAGCTGGATCATACCAAAAAATTAATATAGTGAGAGTGATACTGGTGAGTGAATTATTAGATTATACATGTTGTGATTGAGAGAATTAACAAATGCTTGTGCAGAAAGTGCATCCCCATCCCAAATAATAAATAAGTCATCAATATACCTGTCATAGAGGACCAGGGATGCACCCTGCCCGCCGCCCCACACATGTTGGTCCTCAAATTGACCCATGTATAGGTTGGCGTAGCTAGGCGCGAACCTGGTCCCCATGGCGGTACCCAGAACCTGTAAATAATGTAAATCCAGGAACAAGATATAATTGTGGCGTAATATGAATGAGATAGAATCTATAATACATTTTTGGTGGTTATCAGTAAGATCCCCATCTTGACTGAGATGGTTAGATATAACTGATAAACCTTTCTGGTGGGGTATATTTGAATACAAACTCTGTACATCCATAGTGAGGAAAGCATACGTGTCTTTCCATTTAATACCTGAAATCAGTGACATAAAGTGAGTAGTATCTTTAACATAGGATCGAAGGAGGGGAACCCATGGCTGTAAATGTGAATCTACGTAAAAAGAAAGATTGGAAGTGAGAGAGTGGATACCTGAAATAATAGGACGCCCGGGAGGTGAAGTGAGGGATTTGTGTATTTTGGGGAGGTGGTGGTAAATGGGAATAACTGGATGTTCTAAGTATAGAAACTGAAATTCTTCTTTGGAGATGATCTCCGAGGCCACCGCATTTTCCTAGTAGTAAACCATTGCCAACTGTATCCAAGTTCTGTGACTGTCCTATGTAGTTAAAAAATATAATAATTTTTGTATAGTGGAAATTTTGATCCACAAACCTCAATAGGCAATCAAAACACCTATTGACTGTAATCAGATATAAATAACTGTAATAAGTACTATGTCTTCTTCCTGAAAGTGGAAGATTCTGATCCAACAATGATTGCAGGAGAAAGCAAAATTAAAAGTCAGCAGGAAGTGGGGGGAAAATAGACATGTGCTGGGTTTCTGCTATTGAAAATCTGCTACAAGAGCATTGAATTCTCAAAGAGAGAATCTCCTGGAGCACATGTACTTGTCCCAAGGCCTGTATCTGCTGTTAACTCATGATATGCCCCAGGGATGTGCAGTCAGGGGAGGCAGGGGAGGCAGTGCCTCGCCTGTCATAATCATTAAAATAATATAAAGGAAATACTTATGACACATATTCTGTGTCATAAGTATATGCATTAGGCTTTTTATTATCTTAATGATTCTTGGTGTCTACATATTCTTTATAAATGAGTTTAGGAGGCACCGCTGTCGGTGCCTCCCGCTGTCAGTGTAAAGGGAAGGTAACGGGGAGGCGGGACCAAGAATTGGGCAGTAAAAGCCCATTAAAAAATGCAGCTGAAGCGGCACTTAGTGGAAGTACCGCTTTGACAGGGGAGTGGCAGGGGCGTGCTTTCAACCCATATCACGTCCCTGTAGCTAAGACTGACCAGCAGCGGTGGAGCGGGAAGCTGCCAGCTGCCCGTCAGCCCGGAATCAGCAGAGCGGGAGGGGACCTGTCCCAGAGCGCAAGTGTCTGTCCCGCCGCTGCAAGGGGTGTGAGGCAAGCCTTCCCCTTGTCCCTCCGCCACCGTCGTCCGTGAGTCCCGCCGCCGCCGTCCCTACTCAGCTCCAGAGAGCAGCTTCCTGCTGCCGCCGGCTGTCTTCCGCTCTAAGGGGCTCTGGAGCATCGCCGCAGCTGCCAGGATCTGCGTCCCGTGGATGGTGGATCGTGGCCCCCCCAAGGTGAGTACCAAACACACACACTCTCTCTCTCATCTGCTGATGTAATGTGTAAGAAAAATAAAAAAGGGGACGTCTGCCGTAATGTGTAAAAAAGGGGGGCGCTGTCTGCTGTAATGTGTAAAAAAGGGGGACGCTGTCTGCCATAATGTGTAAAAAAGGGGGACGCTGTCTGCCGTAATGTGTAAAAAAGGGGACGCTGTCTGCCGTAATGTGTAAAAAAGGGGGACGCTGTCTGCCGTAATGTGTTATAAAGGGGGACGCTGTCTGCCGTAATGTAATGTGTAAAAAAGCGGGACGCTGTCTGCCCTAATGTGTAAAAAAGGGGATGCTGTCTCCCATAATGTGTAAAAAAGGGGGATGTTGTCTGCCGTAATGTGTAAAAAGGGGACGTTGTCTGCTGTAATGTGTAAAAAGGGGGACTGTCTCCTGTAATGTGTAAAAAGGGGAATCTGTCTGCCGTAATGTGTAAAAAGGGGGACTGTCTGCCGTAATGTATAAAAAGCGGTGCCTAACTCTGATCCCAAATCCCCCAACTATTTCAACTCAAGGGCTACCTAAAACACATATTTGTAAAAAAAAATGTTTAAAGTAAAAAAAATAGAAGTAGGCAGGCTACTTCCATGACATCACAAGTTGGCGGTAAGGTTCATCGCCGGACTTTGCGGATCATTATGGCTGCAGTGCCTCACCAGCCAATGACCTCACCGCACGCCACTGATATGCCCTGTAATGGGCATGAGTTAATGAGAGTACAGGATAGAGGTCCCTAGCTGAAATAGGTTGATCGTCTTAATTAGCTCAATAATGATGAACCCAAAGTGAAAAATAATAATATGAATAATGAAAAATAATAAATGGAAAATAACAATAATACATTAGTGTGAAGTAAATGTCACAATTAAAACACGTACGCAAACGACAATAACGGCCGTAAATGTGCCAAAAAAAAACGACTGGCATCGACATCGGAAAACACGAAAACCATAAAGTCGACTGCTTCGTAACTTTGCGTATATAGTTTCAAAAAGTTGCATGAAAATGCACCCGATACAAAACGAGTTAAAACACTACACAAACCGACTCAAACACGAATATTAGTAAATATTGTCCCAAGTCTAATTTTTCCTAAAATCATTAATTTTAGGAAAAATGACTGGAATCTCGCACCCATTTAAATTCCCCCAATATATTGCATGCTGCCCCATAGTGCACAAACCTACCACAATACTGGATCACATAATTATATCACATGCTAAGCAATGCTATAATACCTGTATCTCACATTAACCTATGTAACATGCCATTAGCCATTAGAGATAGAGATTGAGAAGTGAGCCAGTGGAGAAGTTGCCCATGGCAACCAATCAGCACTTAAGTTACTTCTATAATTTGCATACTATAAAATGATACAGAGCTGCTGATTGGTTGATGGGGAAACTTCTCCACTGGCTCACTTCTCCTCTCTTATCACTGCTTAGTAAATGTCCCCCTTAGCATTGTAAAGTGAAGGTATTGTCCATGTGATTTCAGCTCCATAATCGTTGTTAGCTGCATTTTGTGTATTGCAGAGAGTGATAGGGATGGATGGCAATCATTCATCAATGTTTCCAAATCATCGATGGTTTATGGCTAATGGCAAATCATTTAGAAAAATACTTTTGCCATCGATGGGAGAGAACCAGATGATTTCCCGCCAATAATGGTACAGAACCACCCAATGGTTCCTTTTTTTTCTACAAGGTGACGGGACACGGAATATAGCTCCACCCTCTGATACCACAAAGCACTGCCCACAGGTTCTGATTGGCCCAAGGGCCAGTCAGTGAAAGAACAGGAATGAACCAGTAGCAGTCCAAGAGTCCAATACTGATTCTTAAAATACAGGGAAACCGTGCACAATTTCCCCCCTGTATAGTTGTAACCAGGGCTGCCTCAAAGGGACTGGTTATGCTTGTTGGTGGGGGAACCTCATGTCATATTTAAAAAATGCAGACACATTTACATAGAGAAGCACTGCAGGACCTCACTGATCTGTGTAGGCTTCTTTTAACACGCGGCTGAGGTGGATGTCTATTTGAAAAGTGTATTTTGGTTCGGGTTTGAACAATTCTCCAGTGTGTTTGCAAACACGATTCAGAGTAAACTTCCATGTTTCAGTGTTGTCTATGGAAAATTAGTTTGGCTGACTCTATGGGTGTGGGAATAGTCCCTCTTAGTCGGCATGCCGACTGCCAGAGTTTTCCCCCCAGCTCGGAATTCCATCGTCGGTATAGTGACGTATTTCAAAGTTCTATTCCGTGCAATACTCCAGTGTTTTCACTTTGATAAATTCCCATGTTTGTAAAAATGACCAAATACTCCCATGTTTGCAAACTTGGGCCCTGTGGTGTTTCTTTAAGGTGAGCCATCCTGTTCCAGGAAGATGCCAGCAATTCACTAAGTTGCATGGGCACAGGTATAATGTATATAGGAGCTCACTCAGAGCCGGCAGCTGCTGCGTCCTGCTGCATAGTATGCCTATATCAGCAAACTGTGCACGCACAGAGGGCGCATTGCGCCTGCGTGGCCTCAAGCATTGCGGGCGCATCTCGGAAGGATGCCGTTGCAATGTTATTTGTAGCAGGCGTTCATGGGGGGGGTGGGGGGCAGGCCAAATGGGGGCAGCCCGGGAGCATCTTTGGGGCAGCTTGCGTGTCGTCACACGCAGCCGCTCCGATCAGACCGCCTGACAGCGCAGCCAGGGGTCAAGGGTAATTCAATATGTCTGCAATTAAATTACGGATGCTTGGTGAGGCGGCCTCACACATGCTGGGCGGCCTTGCCCTGTATTGTCGGCCCCCAACATGCGCGAAGATGAACGCAGATCTTGCTGCATATGCAGCAATCTGCATCCATCTCTGAATCAGGTTCATAATCAGCTGAACACCAGTATCCAGTCACTACCTGTCTGCTGCGCTCACATGACTGCTCCAACCTATCCGCTGCAACAGTGCCTTATTTACAGCCACACCTGTCACTAGCACACTGTCAGAGCAACATGGAACATTGCTCCTATGTGTGATCACTCTTCCGTGAGTATCTCCTGTCTCTGATCTACTGCCCAAACCTGTGCTCCTGTTACCTGGTTTCTGTTTCTATTCCGCTACCTGTGAGTCTCCTCTGCCACTGCAGCATACCTATTGCCCGTATCCATCCTGCACACCTCCAGCCTGTGTTCAGTACCACTTTCTCTTCCAGCTCCAACCTGAAGCAGTGCTGCTGCCTCCTCCAGTTCCAACCCAGTTCAGTGCCGCTGTCTACTATAGTTCCAGTGTGATTCAGTGCCAATGTCTCCCCTGGGTCCAGTCCGGTTGAGTGCTACTGTCTCCTCCAGTTACAATTGTTCAGTGCCGTTGTCTTCCCCAGTTCCAGTCCGGTTCAGTGCCGCTGTCAGATTTCAGTCCATTTCAGCTTGCATATCTTTAGCCTGTCTCCTCTGGCTCCAATCCAGTTCAAGAATGTGTCCTTATTTCCAGTATCAGTCTGGTTCAGCCTGCAAACCATCAACCTGTGTCCTTCATTCCGGTTCCAGCCTGTTTTTTTTACAATCCAGTTCCAGCCTCAGTTGTCCTTGCAGTAGTCTTAAGTATTCTGATCCTACCTTTGACTGTTACAGTTGCTTCCAAGCACCAAGTCTTTGGGTCTGCTATCGTTTGTGACTTCAAGCAAGTCTTCTGATTACAACTCGCTTGCTCATTGTAGGTTCAGTGGTCTACTCTAGTTTGATACTTTAGTTTGCATTGCTGCTTCATGAGCTCCACATCATACCACTTCTCCGCTCAGTATCACTGCTCCAAGCTTGGCTCTGGGACTCTCTGCACACCGTACCATTGGTGTCACCACTGATGGTGGTTGGGTTCTGACAGTCCTCTCTCTGAGTGTTGATGTTCACGCCAAGTCTCCAGTGGAGTGGTCACTCTGAGTATTATGGGACTGGGTACTGGATCTATGTCCATCTCCAAGGGTGGAGGCTCTGTGCACCCAGCTATGGTATCTGAGTTGTAGTATCTTTAGTGGATTTCAGTCGGACTACTGATTATCTGCTTTACCTCCTGACCTGCTCCTAAGTTCTCAAGTACTGGTTCCAGCTCCACTGTCCTGAAGGTCAGAACTGGGGCTGAGGGTCTCTCAATTGGTTCCAGGGCAGACTGGGAGCCTTCCAGTAATCACTGACCTCTTTGAAGACACTCATCACTTCCTATGTGGGTGGCCAATCCATGAGTGTCTGATACACTCGCGTTTCCAGTATCACTCATCAGTCCAGTCCGCGGGTCCTGATTTGGATCTGACCCCCAAGTCCAGAGTGGATGGGGGGGTGGGGTAGATGTAATAGTCTGTGTGATGCAAGCCATAGGTAGTTTGCTCAATGTTTTAAAGGGGAAATCATTTAAAAGGCAAAACAAGGTTCTGCGTTTTAAATGATTGTCCCATTAAAACATCAGGCAGACTCGCCAGGTACTCGGTGATGCCTACAATGTGCGGGCTATCACATTTACCTAACAGACATACATAGTGGAAGCAGCAGGGTCCTACAGAAGCACGGTGTATTGATGTCACACTTCCCATCACACTGATGTGGCCACATTGTGGTGGTCATTCCGAGTTGTTCGCTCGTTATTTTTTTTTTTCGCAACGGAGCGATTAGTTGCTAATGCGCATGCGCAATGTCCGCAGTGCGACTGCACCAAGTAAATTTGCTATGAAGTTAGGTATTTTAATCACGGCATTACGGGGTTTTTTCTTCGTTCTGGTGATCGTAATGTGATTGACAGGAAGTGGGTGTTTCTGGGCGGAAACTGTCCGTTTTATGGGTGTGTGCGAAAAAACGCTGCCGTTTCTGTGAAAAACGCGGGAGTGGCTGGAGAAACGGGGGAGTGTCTGGGTGAACGCTGGGTGTGTTTGTGACATCAAACCAGGAACGAAACTGACTGAACTAATCACAGTGGCAGAGTAAGTCCCGAGCTACTCAGAAACTGCTAAGAAGTGTCTAATCGCAATTCTGCTAATCTTTCATTCGCAATTTTAATATGCTAAGATTCACTCCCAGTAGGTGGCGGCTTAGCGTGTGCAAAGCTGCTAAAAGCAGCTAACGAGCGAACAACTCAGAATGACCACCAGTGTTTTCAGATATACTTCTGTACATGCCATTCCCTGATACAATGAATATCTTCATTTGTAATGTTTCTTGACCAAACGTAACATAGAATGTGACGGCAGATAAGAACCACTTGGCCCATCTAGTCTGCCCCTTTTTTATCCATTAGGCAATCTCAACCCTTTTTGAACCTTAATTCTTTGTAAGGATATTCATATGCCTGTCCCAAGCATGTTGAAATTGCTCTACAGTCTTAGCCTCTGCCACCTCTGATGGGAGGCTATTCCACTTATCCACTACCCGTTCTGTGAAGTAATTATTCCTTAAGTTTCCCCTGAACCTCCCCCCCTCCAGTCTCGAGTTCTAATACTTCTCTTCATTTGAAGAACGTTTCCCTCCTGAACTTTGTTAAGACCTTTGATATATTTGAAAGTTTCTATCATGTCCCCCCTTTCCCTTCTCTCCTCCAAACTATACATGTTAAGATCTTTTAGCCTTTCCGGGTATGTTTTGTGATGTAGGCCATGCACCATTTTAGTTGCCCTTCTTTGTACACTCTCTAATGTATTTATATCTTTCTGGTGATATAATCTCCAGAACTGGACACAATATTCCAGATGGGGCCGCACCAATGACCTATACAGTGGCATTATCACTTCTTTTTTCCTGCTACTGATTCCTCTCCCTATGCACCAAGCATCTGACTAGCCTTTCTCATTGTAATGTTAGCAAAGTGAATTATATTTCTATCATTGCAGGCACCTGGGAGCTGCGGGTGGACCTACAAAACTTCAATTACGAACGATTTTTTGCTAACTACAAATCATTTCAGATTATGGGAGAATTTGAGAAATACAAATTGATACTTGGAAGCTTTATAGGTGGTAATGCAGGTGAGGAACAGCAGTGATGTACAGTATAAAGGAATGTCAGTGTTATATAAAGGAATGTCAGTGTTATATATAGGAATGTCAGTGTTATATATAGGAATGTCAGTGTTTTATATAGGAATGTTAGTGTTATATATAGGAATGTCAGTGTAATATAAAGGAATGTCAGTGTTATATAAAGGAATGTCAGTGTAATATAAAGGAATGTCAGTGTTATATAAAGGAATGTCAGTGTTATATATAGGAATGTCAGTGTTTTATATAGGAATGTCAGTGTTATATATAGGAATGTCAGTGTAATATAAAGGAATGTCAGTGTTATATAAAGGAATGTCAGTGTTTTATATAGGAATGTTAGTGTTATATATAGGAATGTCAGTGTAATATATAGGAATGTCAGTGTTATATATAGGAATGTCAGTGTAATATGAAGGAATGTCAGTGTTATATAAAGGAATGTCAGTGTTATATATAGGAATGTCAGTGTTTTATATAGGAATGTCAGTGTTATATAAAGGAATGTCAGTGTTATATATAGGAATGTCAGTGTTTTATATAGGAATGTCAGTGTTATATATAGGAATGTCAGTGTAATATAAAGGAATGTCAGTGTTATATAAAGGAATGTCAGTGAAATATAAAGGAATGTCAGTGTTATATAAAGGAATGTCAGTGTTATATATAGGAATGTCAGTGTTTTATATAGGAATGTTAGTGTTATATATAGGAATGTCAGTCTAATATATAGGAATGTCAGTGTTATATATAGGAATGTCAGTGTGATATGAAGGAATGTCAGTGTAATATAAAGGAATGTCAGTGTTATATATAGGAATGTCAGTGTAATATGAAGGAATGTCAGTGTTATATAAAGGAATGTCAGTGTTATATATAGGAATGTCAGTGTTTTATATAGGAATGTCAGTGTAATATATAGGAATGTCAGAGTTATATATAGAAATGTCAGTGTAATATGAAGGAATGTCAGTGTAATATAAAGGAATGTCAGTGTTATATATAGGAATGTCAGTGTAATATGAAGGAATGTCAGTGTTACATATAGGAATGTCAGTGTAATATAAAGGAATGTCAGTGTTATATAAAGGAATGTCAGTGTAATATAAAGGAATGTCAGTGTTATATAAAGGAATGTCAGTGTTATATATAGGAATGTCAGTGTTATATATAGGAATGTCAGTGTAATATAAAGGAATGTCAGTGTTATATAAAGGAATGTCAGTGTTATATATAGGAATGTCAGTGTAATATAAAGGAATGTCAGTGTTATATAAAGGAATGTCAGTGTTATATATAGGAATGTCAGTGTTATATATAGGAATGTCAGTGTTTTATATAGGAATGTCAGAGTTATATAAAGGAATGACAGTGTTATATATAGGAATGGCAGTGTTATATAAAGGAATGGCAGTGTTATATATAGGAATGGCAGTGTTATATATAGGAATATCAGTGTTATATATAGGAATGGCAGTGTTAAATATAGGAATGTCAGTGTTATATATAGGAATGTCAGTGTTATATATAGGAATGGCAGTGTTATATATGGGAATGTCAGTGTTATATATAGGAATGGCAGTGTTATATATAGGAATGGCAGTGTTATATATAGGAATGTCAGAGTTATATATAGGAATGTCAGTGTTTTATATAGGAATTTTAGTGTTATATATAGGAATGTCAGTGTTATATATAGGAATGTCAGTGTTATATTTAGGAATGACTGTGTTATATAAAGGGATGACAGTGTTATATATAGGAATGTTAGTGTTATATATAGGAATGTCAGTGTTATATAAAGGAACGGCAGTGTTATATAAAGGAATGTCAGAGCAGAGGCGGAACTACCGTCAGTGCAAGCAGTGCACTGCACTGGGGCCCGCCTCTGTCCAGGGGCCCAAGCATGTAATGAGTCAAAGTGACTCATTACATGCCGCTGTGCGCTGCGGGCAACCGCTGCCCGCAGCGCACAGCCGCCCGTAGAGGAGAGGAGAGGAGCGGCGCACACTGCAGCGGTACGGGGTAAGGAGGGAGGCGGAGGAGGGAGCCGCAGCAGCGCTTTGTTACTGGTGGAGGCGCTGCTGCTGCTGCCCCTCTGCTTCACTATAGGCTGTCTCTGAGAACAGCCTATAGTGAAGCAGAGGGGCAGCAGCAGCAGCGCCTCCACCAATAACACAGCGCTGCTGCGGCTCCCTCCTCCACCTCCCTCCTCCACCTCCTCTACTGCCCGGGAAGCTGCACAAGGAGCCTGAGCCAACAGAGAGGGTAAGTATAATTCTTCTCTTTCTTTCTTTCTTTCTCTCTTTCTTTCTTTCTTTCTTTCTTTCTTTCTTTCTTTCTTTCTTTCTCTTTCTTTTTTTATTTGTTGGTACTGCCTGCCGCAATGTGTAGAAATGGGGAATCTGCCTGCTGCTATGTGTAAAAAGGGAGAATCTGCCTGCCGCAATGTGTAACGAGGGCACGCTGTCTGCCATTATGTGTAAAAAGTGTATGCTGTCTGCCGTAATGTGTAAAAAGGGGACGCTGTCTGCCGCAATGTGTAACGAGGGCACGCTGTCTGCCGCTATGTGTAACGAGGGGACGCTGTCTGCTGTATTGTGTAAAAAGGGGAATCTGTCCGCTGTAAGGTGTAGAAGGGGCTCTACCTGGTGTAGTGGCGCTACTGTGCGGCGTAATTTGAAGAATGGAGACTACTGTGCACCGTTTTATGAATTGGTATTATTTTGTGGACACACCCCTTCCCCACGAAGCCACGCCACTATGTATTTTTGCGCGCGCCTACGGCGCGCACTGCCCCTGGGGTGTACTTGGATGGGGCCCAAAGCATTTTGTCGCACCTGGGCCCACCGCTTGCTTGTTCCGCCACTGTGTCAGAGTATTATATAGGAATGTCAGTGTTATATATAGGAATGTCAGTGTTACATAAAGGAACGGCAGTGTTATACATAGGAATGTCAGTGTTATATATAGGAATGTCAGTGTTATATAAAGGAACGGCAGTGTTATACATAGGAATGTCAGTGTAATATATAGGAATGTCAGTGTAATATATAGGAATGGCAGTGTTATATATAGGAATGTTAGTGTTATACATAGGAATGTCAGTGTTATATATAGGAATGTCAGTGTTATATAAAGGAACGGCAGTGTTATACATAGGAATGTCAGAGTTATATATAGGAATGGCAGTGTTATACATAGGAATGGCAGTGTAATATATAGGAATGGCAGTGTTATATCTAGGAATGTCAGTGTTATATATAGGAATGGCAGTGTTATATATAGGAATGTTAGTGTTATATATAGGAATGTCAGTGTTATATAAAGGAACGGCAGTGTTATACATAGGAATGTCAGTGTAATATATAGGAATGGCAGTGTTATATATAGGAATGTTAGTGTTATATATAGGAATGTTAGTGTTATATATAGGAATGTTAGTGTTATACATAGGAATGTCAGTGTAATATATAGGAATGGCAGTGTTATATATAGGAATGTCAGTGTTATATATAGGAATGTTAGTGTTATATATAGGAATGTCAGTGTTATATAAAGGAATGTCAGAGTTATATAAAGGAATGACAGTGTTATATATAGTAATGGCAGTGTTCTATATAGAAATGTCAGTGTTATATATAGAAATGTCAGTGTTATATATAGGAATGTCAGTGTTATATATAGGAATGGCAGTGTGATATATAGGAATGTCAGTGTTATATAAAGGAACGGCAGTGTTATACATAGGAATGTCAGTGTAATATATAGGAATGGCAGTGTTATATATAGGAATGGCAGTGTTATATATAGGAATGTTAGTGTTATACATAGGAATGTCAGTGTAATATATAGGAATGGCAGTGTTATATATAGGAATGTTAGTGTTATATATAGGAATGTCAGTGTTATATAAAGGAATGTCAGAGTTATATAAAGGAATGACAGTGTTATATATAGTAATGGCAGTGTTCTATATAGAAATGTCAGTGTTATATATAGGAATGTCAGAGTAATATAAAGGAATGTTAGTGTTATATATAGGAATGTCAGTGTAATATATAGGAATGTTAGTGTTATATATAGGAATGTTAGTGTTATATATAGGAGTGTCAGAATTATATGTAAAAGTGTCAGTGTCATACAGTATATAGGAATGTTAGTGTTATATATAGGAATGTCAGTGATATATAAAGGAATGTCAGAGTATTATATAGGAATGTGAGTGTTATATATAGGAATGTCAGAGTTATATATAGGAATGACATTGTTATATAAAGGAATGACAGTGTTATATATAGGAATGTCAGAGTTATATATAGGAATGTCAGTGTTATATAAAAGAATGTCAGTGATATATAAAGGAATGTCAGAGTATTATATAGGAATGTTAGTGTTATATATAGGAATGCCAGTGTTGTATATAGGAATGTCAGTGTTGTATATAGGAATGTCAGAGTTATATAAAGGAATGTTAGTGTTATATATAGGAATGTCAGTGTAATATGAAGGAATGTCAGTGTTATATAAAGGAATGTCAGTGTTATATATAGGAATGGCAGTGTTATATATAGGAATATCAGTGTTATATATAGGAATGGCAGTGTTAAATATAGGAATGTCAGTGTTATATATAGGAATGGCAGTGTTATATATAGGAATGCCAGAGTTATATATAGGAATGTCAGTGTTTTATATAGGAATTTTAGTGTTATATATAGGAATGTCAGTGTTATATATAGGAATGTCAGTGTTATATTTAGGAATGACTGTGTTATATAAAGGGATGACAGTGTTATATATAGGAATGTTAGTGTTATATATAGGAATGTCAGTGTTATATAAAGGAACGGCAGTGTTATATAAAGGAATGTCAGAGTATTATATAGGAATGTCAGTGTTAGATTTAGGAATGGCAGTGTTATATATAGGAATGTCAGTGTTATATATAGAAATGGCAGTGTTATATAAAGGAATGTCAGTGTTATATATAGGAATGGCAGTGTTATATAAAGGAATGTCAGTGTTATATATATGAATGGCAGTGTTATATAAAGGAACGGCAGTGTTATACATAGGAATGGCAGTGTAATATATAGGAATGGCAGTGTTATATATAGGAATGGCAGTGTTATATATAGGAATGTCAGTGTTATATATAGGAATGGCAGTGTTATATATAGGAATGCCAGAGTTATATATAGGAATGTCAGTGTTTTATATAGGAATTTTAGTGTTATATATAGGAATGTCAGTGTTATATATAGGAATGTCAGTGTTATATTTAGGAATGACTGTGTTATATAAAGGGATGACAGTGTTATATATAGGAATGTTAGTGTTATATATAGAAATGTCAGTGTTATATAAAGGAACGGCAGTGTTATATAAAGGAATGTCAGAGTATTATATAGGAATGTCAGTGTTAGATTTAGGAATGGCAGTGTTATATATAGGAATGTCAGTGTTATATATAGGAATGGCAGTGTTATATAAAGGAATGTCAGTGTTATATATAGGAATGGCAGTGTTATATAAAGGAATGTCAGTGTTATATATATGAATGGCAGTGTTATATAAAGGAACGGCAGTGTTATACATAGGAATGGCAGTGTAATATATAGGAATGGCAGTGTTATATATAGGAATGCCAGAGTTATATATAGGAATGTCAGTGTTTTATATAGGAATTTTAGTGTTATATATAGGAATGTCAGTGTTATATATAGGAATGTCAGTGTTATATTTAGGAATGACTGTGTTATATAAAGGGATGACAGTGTTATATATAGGAATGTTAGTGTTATATATAGGAATGTCAGTGTAATATAAAGGAACGGCAGTGTTATATAAAGGAATGTCAGAGTATTATATAGGAATGTCAGTGTTAGATTTAGGAATGGCAGTGTTATATATAGGAATGTCAGTGTTATATATAGGAATGGCAGTGTTATATAAAGGAATGTCAGTGTTATATATAGGAATGGCAGTGTTATATAAAGGAATGTCAGTGTTATATATATGAATGGCAGTGTTATATAAAGGAACGGCAGTGTTATACATAGGAATGGCAGTGTAATATATAGGAATGGCAGTGTTATATATAGGAATGGCAGTGTTATATATAGGAATGTTAGTGTTATACATAGGAATGTCAGTGTAATATATAGGAATGGCAGTGTTATATATAGGAATGTTAGTGTTATATATAGGAATGTCAGTGTTATATAAAGGAATGTCAGAGTTATATAAAGGAATGACAGTGTTATATATAGTAATGGCAGTGTTCTATATAGAAATGTCAGTGTTATATATAGGAATGTCAGAGTAATATAAAGGAATGTTAGTGTTATATATAGGAATATCAGTGTAATATATAGGAATGTTAGTGTTATATATAGGAATGTTAGTGTTATATATAGGAATGTCAGTGTTATACAGTATATAGGAATGTCTGTGTTATATATAGGAATGTCAGAATTATATGTAAGAGTGTCAGTGTCATACAGTATATAGGAATGTTAGTGTTATATATAGGAATGTCAGTGATATATAAAGGAATGTCAGAGTATTATATAGGAATGTTAGTGTTATATATAGGAATGTCAGAATTATATATGAGTGTCAGTGTCATACAGTATATAGGAATGTTAGTGTTATATATAGGAATGTCAGTGATATATAAAGGAATGTTAGTGTTATATATAGGAATGTCAGAGTTATATATAGGAATGTTAGTGTTATATATAGGAATGTCAGTGTTATATATAGGAATGTCAGTGTTACATATAGGAGTGTCAGTGTTATATATAGGAATGTCAGTGATATATATAGGAATGTCAGAGTTATATATAGGAGTGTCAGTGTTATATATAGGAATGTCAGTGATATATATAGGAATGTCAGAGTTATATATAGGAGTGTCAGTGTTATATATAGGAATGTCAATGTTATATATAGGAATGACAGTGTTATATATAGGAGTGTCAGTGTTATATATAGGAATGTCAGTGATATATAAAGGAATGTCAGTGTTATATATAGGAGTGTCAGTGTTATATATAGGAGTGTCAGTGTTATATATAGGAATGTCAATGTTATATATAGGAATGTCAGAGTTATATATAGGAATGTCAGTGTTATATATAGGAATGTCAGAGTATTATATAGGAATGTCAGATTTATATATAGGAATGTCAATGTTATATATAGGAATGTCAGAGTTATATATAGGAGTGTCAGTGTTATATATAGGAATGTCAGAGTTATATATAGGAATGTCAGTGATATATAAAGGAATGTCAGAGTTATATATAGGAGTGTCAGTGTTATATATAGGAGTGTCAGTGTTATATATAGGAATGTCAATGTTATATATAGGAATGTCAGAGTTATATATAGGAATGTCAGTGTTATATATAGGAATGTCAGAGTATTATATAGGAATGTCAGAGTTATATATAGGAATGTCAATGTTATATATAGGAATGTCAGAGTTATATATTGGAGTGTCAGTGTTATATATAACCCATGGTGAGCCAAGTGAACCACTGTACCCTAAGCATGGCGAGCAAAGTGACCACATGAGGGTACACATTTTAATGTTCTAAACAGGTTTAATGATGTTCTGAAGCAGTTTAGCTATGTTACCACAGGGAATCCCACATTCTGAACTTTAACCCCAATCAGCTTTGATATCTCTATATCTTCCAGAACAGGCTTATTCTCTAAAAACTGGTGCAAATACCAACTGCGACGCTGTGGTGTCACTTTTACACATTCACTAATAACCCTGGTTGTGTTGTTGTTTAGGAGATTCTCTGACATATCATAATGGGATGAAGTTCTCCACAACAGACCAGGACAACGATGTATACTCCGGTAACTGCGCCCAGATGCACAAGGGGGCCTGGTGGTACAGGAGTTGTGTCTTCTCAAACCTGAATGGACCGTACCTTCCCGGGAATCACACTACCTTTGCTGAAGGCATTAACTGGTACTCTGGCAAGGGGCTTGCTTATTCCTACAGACAGTCTGAGATGAAGATTAGACCGCTGTGATAACGCAGAGAGACGCTTCCTACAATGACCCTGATTGTATCTGACGTATAACTGCTGTGATTGGCTGTTACTGCGCTATAATGAGAATAAATCATACAGTGATATATGCATCTATATAAGTGTCCTTGTATGTACTGTAACATCCTGGTACTCAGTCCTTCCAGTGATGTCACTGTCACCCGTACGCCGCATCCGGGCATCACTGTCACAGATTACTATTAGTGAGGTCATTACCTCATAGCGCCCCCCAGAGTCAGCTGTTACCCATAATGCACTTCTCTATGACAGTGATTAAGAACAGAAACCACATTTAGGGGCATATTTATTTAAATAATTTTGCCGAAAATCCCCCCCAAAAACTGACACAAAATGGAAGCATCCCCAGGATATATGTAGGTGGCACCGCAGGAGATATCGGAGATTCTGCGTTCATGCCACACTGCGATGGTTACTGCAGACATACAAGGATCAAAATTGCTCACAGAACTCTGCCATTTCGATGTACTTTGCAGGCAACGTGGGCATCATAGTGGCTGCATAACAAGAAGTAAAAAAGAGTGCACCCCCCACCCACCCCCTTGGTATAAGCAGGGCCGGCAATAAACATTTTGGGGCCCGGTACACTGATATCTCTGGGGCCCCCCTCAAGTCCCAATGATCCTGCACTTTTAAAGCAGAGCGTGTATTTTAAAAAATATAGTGTATGTATATACAATATACTGTGTATAAATAAATAAATATATACATATATCTCTTGGACGGCGGCGCTCAGAAATAAAGACACAGCACTGCAAGTAGCTGCCAACATTTCATAGCAAAACGTCTTTTTCGTCAGGGCATATACATTACAATTAAATACTCGTCCAATTTATGTGCTCACCATCACCACGCCGCCTCCGGCCTCCTCCGTTCAGCCGTGCACGGGTTGATGACGTCACCGTGCATCCCGTCACCATAGATACAACTACAAACAATATTGTACAATGCAACAGTGTTTAGGTGCTTTCAACAAGCACCACTAGCCGCAAATATGTTTAACAGAGTCATAGTATCAACGCCCTATTAAAAAATAAACGGTGTACACAACACTGCAGTGTGCACAACAAAGTCACGGATATTCCTGCCTCGTGAATGGCAACACATAATCTTTTTGTCACTAAGACTAGAAAGATTCTTATCTGAGGTCACAATGGGCCAGTACGTATTCACAGCCTTCCTGACCTTATCACTCGCCACATTGAACCTACTTGGCCAAATAATCCTATTGGAGTTGGACTTGGGACCTTTGGGCTTTAAGGTACTAGCTCTGGGAGTTGCCAAAACTTTCTGCTTTACCTCCAATAGAGCATTTCTATCATAACCCCCGGCCTCAAACTTATCAACCATCTGGTCAAGTGACTGTTTAACCTCATCGTCATCACTACAAATACGTCGTACACGCAAAAATTGGGAAAAAGGGAGACCCCTGCGAACCGGCATAGGATGGTGACTTGTCGCCTGCAACAAAGTGTTGCGGTCAGTAGGTTTTACAAATAAAGATGTTTTAATACTATCCCCACACCTCTGGATTCTGACATCTAAAAATGAATTGCTGTTAGTATCTGATTTACAAACCAATTTGACAGGGCTATTGCTCTGGTTGTGTTGATCTATGAGGGATTTGAGAATTTCCACATCTCCCAACCATAGCAACAGCATGTCACCAATATAGCGTGAGTAATGCAGCACTTTGCTAGCAATACTTTGATCAATGAAGAAAATGTCCCTTTCTACTGAAATCATATAAGCATTTGCATATGACGGCGCCACTGAGGACCCCATGGCACAACCTGCTAGTTGAAGGTAAAATTACCATCATAATAGAAATAATTTTTACTTAATACCATTTCAAGAAGGCACAAAAGAAATTGACATCAGGTACTTTTAACCAAATGTTCTCAGTAATAAGTTGTCTAGCAGCTGCAATACCTTCTGAATGAGGTATGCAGGTATAGAGTGAACTGACGTCAATACTACTAAATACAACATCAGAAGGAAGTTTATCAAATTTCATCAATTGTAACAACAACGAAGTTGTATCCTTCAACACATATGGAGCATTTTGTACACACGGCTGAAGATACGTGTCTAAGTAGATAGAACCCCGGGCAGAAATAATAGTTCTGCCCGGGGGTTTCAACCTATCTTTATGTATCTTAGGGATTGTGTACAAAATAGGTTTAATCGGACAATCCGTCATAAGCAAACGTGCCACATCATTAGAGATAATACCAACAGACTGCAACGAAAACGTATCAAGCTGTTTTTTTAAATTACATGTGGGCAGGGCCGGTTCTTGCCCTTGTGGCGCCCGGGGCAAAACGATAGGGGCGTGGCTTCATACGGGGCGTGGTCAGTTATGCCCCCATTTGTGCCCCCTGTAGCACCGCTGAAAGAGGAAAAAAAATGTATACTTACGATCCCCGCTCCTGATTCCAGACCGCTGCAGACCTCCGCCGGCGCCGCTCCTCTCCTCGGATCAGCATAGACACTAGAGGTCAATTATGACCCCTAGCATCTGTGCCACAATGCTGTGCGGTGCGCGATGACATCATCGTGCACCGCACAACAAAGGACCCCTCCATGAAGGGAAACTAGACGCGTAACATTTGGTTCCCTTCACAGCCTTCACAGCGGGAGACCAGCGGGGGGCACAGCGGGGGGCACAGCGGCGGGGGGGCACAGTAGCGGATCTTGCCATGGTGCGGCGCCCTCCGGAAGGCGGCACCCCGGGCAAAAGTCCTGCTTGCCCGTGGCAAGATCCGCTACTGCATGTGGGATCACACGGCAACAACCAATAAGTAGTAATATCAGACAACTGACAGGTAATTCCATGTTTGTAATCGGCAAAGTCCTGAACCACAATCGAGCCGCCTTTATCAGCCGCTCGTATTACAATGTCCTGTCTTGACCCTAAATCTTGTAAAGCCTGATACTCTGCTTTTGAGAGATTACAATGTCCCGTAGATGATCTTGAATGGTCAGTATCTACCGCAGAGAAAACCTGGAGAACGAATATTTGAGACACCTCTAAGGAGAAATACACCACGGTCCCATGCGACCGAGGACATAAATCTATTCAAGATTCAACTCGGAGAATTAGAAATAAAGACACACAAAGAAAGGTTTAATACGTTTTAACGATACCACGTGATTCATTAATTAGACCAACTTTGAAAACTATCTATTTACCAGATACTGTGCACTGTTAACCTTCATCTCTATAAGTATTGTAATCCTTGACGAGCGCAGACGTGATCTCTCATTTTTCTGAGTATCTACCGCAGAGTCTACCAATCGGGTAAAAGATTTTATTGAGGCATTATTTGATGGTGGGTCAAAACTGGATGAGATTTTAATTTCCTTAATTCAAGGGGAATGGAATCTTGCCCACTACTTGGAGCCACAGCACCGAAATATTCCCGCAACTTAAATTGACGATTTAATCTGAACATTTCTGTTTTCCAAATAAAAGGATCAAAAGAAGTCGTAGGTACAAAGTTCAATCCTTTTTTTAAGTACCGACTCCTCATCTCTAGAAAGTGGTGTGCCTGAAAGATTAAAAATCACTTCTTCCTGGGGGCTGATGCCTTTTTGGAAGTACCGCTTCCACCGGCCACCTCTTCTGTTGTACCTCCAGCGGCTGCACGATATTTGACCCGGGTTCTTATGTCTAAAGGGAGGGACCTGAATTCATTGCCCCGTCTGGGACACTGGTCACTGTCGCTTGCAGAGGTGGAAGTTTAATTCGTGGTATTGGATGGCTTATTACGATAAAACCTTCTGCCACTTCTCTGCTGCGTGGACCGGTTTTGTGGTCAACCTGTCAGCCAACCATAAACGTTATTGGTGTCATAATTAGTATTCACCTTTGCAAATTTCTCACGTTTATAACGCAAAAGGTCATTCTTATAGGATTCAAGCTGGGTAGATAATTTATCAAGCCAATCACATATCTTATCCTCCTGTAGCATTTTCTTATGAATCATCTCATACTCATTGATCTTAACTTTAGTTAAATTGTGCTCCCTGGTTGCCTCCTCAATAACTCGAAGCATTCAATCCAGGGAGCAGTTATTTAAAATGGCCACCCAGCGTTTGCAAAAGGTAATGTTATGCCGCCCAATTGTGGGCATAGTTTTAACTCAAAAACCTTGTGGCAGTTTTTTGGCCGTGAAGTACTCAGAGAGAGTGGCTCCATGGTAGTAGAAATCTATCTCACGTTTCTTAAGTTTCAAAAGGTCTCTATAAACATCTTGAACAGGAATGTTGTCTGTTATTGAAAAGATTTTTTTCTTTGTACACAATATTTCCAGCATCAGAGTCAGAAAAAGATAAAACATCCCCAATGTCCAAAACAACTCTAGACGGGATTTCTGGTAACACATTTGCAGTTTCCGTAGTGTCTGTCCAATGCACCACACTGTGCAAATCAATCAGCACGGATGGATTAAAACCAACAAAATTCCTTATGCTATACCACTGAAACACAAGTTCATCTTCAACAGCGGTATGATGAAACAAATGAGCCCTTATGCAAACACCGCAAGGTGCCCGAGCAATGCAAGAAAACAGTCCAGCCAGAACTCGGTACTTGCTTGTATATAGCGTGGAGCCCGGCACTCTCAGCATACAATGGGTTACTTTGTCCGTTGCCTTCCGTATTAGGAGAGTAAAGCCACGCCCCAACAATATATCTCTTGGGCGGCGGCACTCAGAAATACAGACACATCACTGCATGTAATTGCCAACGTTTCCAAGCAAAATGGCTTTTTCATCAGGGCATATACATTACAATTAAACACTCACCCAATTTATGTGCTCACCATCACCACGCCGCCTCCCGCCTCCTCCGTTCAGCCGTGCGCGGGTTGATGACATCACTATAAACAATATTGTACAATGCAACAGTGTTTAGGTGCTTTCAACAAGCACCACTAGCAGCACTGAGAGAAATAATGGCAGAGCAGAGTGCTCCAGTGACTACATCCGGCCATCGCTGCTCTGTAAACACTTCAGGCCCGAGTTAGGAACTTTGTCAAGACACAACCATGATAACACCAGGACTGGGCGGAGGTGTTTTAATGGTTGCACCTTAACAAAGGTCCTAACAAGGGACTGAGGCATCATCTGTGTCTTGATGTGGTAACAAGCCCTTCATTTCTTTTATACAATATGGTGAGTGTCCTCTGTTTTCCTGATTGCACTTGAATAATCTGGGGCAAGGATATACCTGGACCACTGGCTAATTTATAATGGGTGCAGTGTGTGCAGTGCAAACGGGCCCCCGGGGTCCAGGGGGGCCCACACCACACACCCTGCACCCATTATTAATACTTACCCTCATTGCCCACAGTAGCAGCACTGCAGAACTCTTTGGGAAAATGGCGCTGCAACATTTTCCCAGTGTTTCGTACATGTGCAGTAGGAAAATCACTGGGAAAATGGCTGCCACGCCATTTTCCAGGAGATATGCACATGCGTTCTAGAGTCTGGGACAGCTATAGAGACCCAAGTGCCCAGAGCTACAGCGCTGCCCCCTGACTTGGACACATAAAGGAACCACATGCAGGGAATGGGGATGTACTGTATATCATACACAGGCAGGGCTGGATTAAGCCTTGGGGAAGCCCAAGGAATTTAAGACGGGAGGGGGGGGGGGGGGTATATTAGATTGTGTATACCTTCAACATGACCCATTCCAGGAGGGACAAAAGGCTCTCTACCTGGACTTCTCTCTTAATATATGATTGACGTCACCTGTGTTGAACTATTTCAATGATAAGAAAGGTGTTTCACCACAGGTGATTGCAGTCATAAATTAAAAGGGAAGTCCAGGAGCAGAGCATGTTGTCCTTCCTGTAATTGGTCATGTTGGGAGGTATGGATTGCAGTGGAAGAACTACCATGAATGGCCCATAGCAGAGAGCAGGGTGGGCCCCACTGCCTGAGGGACCTACCCCTTACCTTAGGTGGGCAGGGCTGACCTTGTGTGTGCTGGACTGATAGAGGAGTACTGCCACCTACCAGCACTGATGATCACAGCCACTGACTGCCTCTAAGTAACAGACAGATGTACATTATTCTGAGTCACTGCTGTCTGTGAATTAAAGGCAGCTCACACCCGGTGTAACTGGCACTGCCAGAGTCTTCCTGACCGAGTGCCACACTGAGGAAGGCACAAGGTGCAGAGGTCCCTGTCACAGATGGAGCAGAGGCCACTTTGATCCTGGCACCACCAAGATACATGCCCCTGTGTTCTCCACACTACAGGAGGGACATTGCGCGTGTACCCCTGTCACTCACTGCCTCTTCCTGTCATCCTCTGTCACTCCCCTGCCTCTCCCCATCACCCACTGATGTGTGGAATATTGTGAACTTGGGTTGGGGTGGAGGAGGGGGCCCAAATTATATTTTTCACCCTGGCCCATTACTCACAAGTTCCACCACTGATGGATTGTGTGTATTAAATAAAAATGAATGGTGTATATTTTAATTTAAAACTAATAGCTTAAGAATGCCTAAGTACTGTTTATAGCTCCCCCGAATTGAGAGACAACTATTTTATAAAGTTTTCTTGTAGTGGAACAAAGACAACTTAAACAACTTTAAAATACCCATAGAAAAAGAAAATGTATCATCTATCTTGTCACATGCAAGAATCGCAGCAGGCTCTGTACAACTTACACACTGGGACAGGACACAGGAGGACTCCCCGTGTGTCTATCTCTCCAGACACGAAAGCTCTCATTAGATAACAGGTTACACAGAAGCCTGACACCCAGGCGGAGAGGAGCAGAAACTGGGACCCCTGGGTCACTTACAGATCTCTCCCCCCTCCTATCTCTCCCTTGGTCGGGAAGCTCCTTCGATACCTCATGAAACCTGATACTCCTGTCCCTAACTGTACTGCATACTGTCCCGTACGCATTCTGGCTGCCTGGTTCTGCTGTTCTAAAAGAGGGAGAGCTAGTGATGTCAGTGTGCTCCGGCGGTGGGGCCCCTGACAGAGGGGGGCCCGGGTTACAGTATGCCCTGCGGCCCCCTTAATCTGACTATGTACTCAGGGATGTGGTGCAATGTGTGAAGTGACAAAGAAGGATCTCCATACAGCTTATCAGGGTTAACACAACAAATTATGCTTTGGTGTCAGCAACAGTGTAGCTCCCTCTCACAACAGTTCAATAACCGGGCACTTAGGGCTGTATTCAATAAGAGTCGAAACTGCTGTCTTGTCGGAAAGACAGAAGTTTCCGACTGGAATAGGTCAGAAGGGGTTCCGACCTATTCAATAGGGGCACATTTTATCCCACAAGTCGGAAAACCCGACTTGTCGGAATGCTGTCGGAAAGCAGTTGGATCGGCGGAATACCTGCCGATCCACCTGCTGCTGTCGGAAACGGGGCCAAATCCGACAGGTTTTGGCCCCCTTTCCGACAAACTCAATCCGACTTGAAAACAAGTCAGATTGAGGTGAGGAGACGAGGAGCGGTGCAGCGGGCTACGGGGATGATAGTACCTGCAGTGCCTCCTCCGCCGCCGCACAGATCACTCCCGCTGCCAGCTACAGCCGCCGCTGGAATCCCCCCCGCCAGCCGCCTCACACTGCTCCCCCAGCCGGGCGCCGCATACTACGCCCCCCGCCGGGCGCCGCACACTACTTCCCCCACCGGCTGCCTCACACTGCTCCCCCGCCGGCCACCTCACGATGCTCCCCCCGCCGTTGCTGCCAGCGCATCCGGCAGCCGCTGACAGCAGCGGCAGGACAGGACACAGGGAACGCCCAAATCCGACAACCGGATTTGGCCGCTCTTTGAATAGGGGTTGTCGGGTCCATTCCGACAACTGCATGTCGGAATGGACCCGACTCTGGTTGAATATACCCCTCAGTCTGCTTAATGGCTTAGGTGAGAGTCCAGACTGCCTGTTTCTTAAACTGGGTACACACCTGGCCAACGGGTTGGCTGTTTGGCTGATCTGCCGAACTGTCTACACACTTACCATTCATCCGCCCAATGTGTCTCAACTGAGCGGCATTTACATGTTCCTGCCCAGTTGACATGTCAGTCATCAGCAGTCCCTGCAGAAAGTGCATGGGCGGTTGGCAGAATAGCCAATGTTATGTTGTGTATATCACCAGGGGCAACTGTTAGGTCTCTAACTGACTGGCGCCAGACATCACACTGTTACTAGCTACTAATGACAGCATGATCTGACCAATCAGTGCAGTCCTATTCATCCCTGATGACTCTCCAAGTGAACTCTATTTTTTTGGTCTCACCAAACCTGGGGATGCGATCATATCATTTCTGTACATTTTAAGCGTTTAAACTGAATCAGCAAGAAAATGCATCATCATTTTCAAGTGCAGATTTTGTTATGAAAACCTCGGCATAGAATCCTGCTATTTGCAATTTTAAAGGGGCGGATTAATGTCAAAGCAAAAACCACAAATAATTTCTTTTTTTGTATTTACACACACACAAAAAAAAAGTTAAAACAATTTTTATTTAAAAAAAGGACCATTTTATTTGACGTAGGAGCAAAAAAATTGGATTTTAATTACCTACCAGTAAATCCTTTTCTCGTAGTCCATAGATGATGCTGGGGTCCATATTAGTACCATGGGGTATAGACAGGTCCCCCAGGAGCCATTGGCACTTTAAGAGTTTAATAGTGTGGGCTGGCTCCTCCCTCTATGTCCCTCTAACCAGACTCAGTCTAGAAACTGTGCCCGAGGAGACGACATACTTCGAGAGAAGGAAATACACAGATAGTGGCAAGATTCATACCAGCTCACACAAAAAGGCAAATCCGGCAACAGGCCGGAAAACTCAGCAACAGCTGAAACAGTAAAGAACGCAGAACTTACCTAGGAACCAGGCAGTATTGAACCAAAGAACCACTGCAGGTCTATTTTCTCTTACGTCCTAGAGGATGCTGGGGTCCACATTAGTACCATGGGGATGTACCAAAGCTCCCAGAACGGGAGGGAGAGCACGCAGGCTCCTGCAGAACTGCTTGACCAAACTTGAGGTCATCAGAGGCAAAAGTATCGAACTTGTAAAACTTAGCAAATGTGTTCGACCCAGACCAAGTAGCCGCTCGACAAAGCTGCAAAGCCGAGACACCCCGGGCAGCTGCCCAGGAAGAACCCACCTTACGAGTAGAGTGGACCTTAACAGATTTTGGACACTGCAATTCTGCCGTAGAATATGCACATAGGCGGATCCAGGGGGGAGGCACTCGGGCCCGTGCCCCCCCCCCCCCCCTGTCATTTCTGACTTTTTTTTTTCAAAAGGAGAACTGCAGCAGCACTACTGCTATTTCCGTCAGATTTGATAAAAGAGCCAGCAGGCACTAGGACCCACCGCGGCTCTAACAGCAAGTCCGTGTGGTAACCAATGGGGATGCTGGAGCTGCAGCTCCAGCCTCCCCCTGCTCACACTGTAACCTACCTCCCCCACTGCCAGCCAGCCAGAGTCCAGCCCAGGCGCGGGGTTCAAATGCCAGCATCGAGTAAGACTGTTACTTCTGACGGCGCAGAAGGCTTCATTAGCACTCACTGCACCACACAGTATCCCAGCGCTTCCTCCTCCACTTCCTTTACCACCATGCTAGGTGCAGTCACACTCAGCCTCAGCTGTGAGGAGGCGGCCCGTGTGACTGTGACAGGGCTGTCCTGCAGATGTCTTATGCCGTGTGATTGTGACAGGGCTGTCCTGCAGAAGTCTTATTCTACTTGTTGGAGATCCAGCTGGCTGCTTCTGCTAATCAAAGATGGGCAGCTCGTGTCCTGCAGTCTGAGTCTCAGAGCAGTGCCCAAAACAAGGTATGCTCCACCTGCCACCACCAACTCAAAACTATAATAATTATATTGTGCTGGGGTGCCTTCCAGGCTCCCATAACTAATGGAACAGGTGACCAACATTTCAGGCCCAATCAGCCTTTTCATCAGGGTGAAACATTGGAAATAAACCAGGATGCGCTCCTACAGCCAATCATTACCTGATGGTGTATTCTGTGAGGCCACACACCCTGTGATACCACACCCCTTATCTGGGAGCACGCGTGCCTTAGCTGCATGTAAATATAACTATTACCGTTCCCCTATCATGGTGCCCCCCCCTTTCATTTTCTTCTGGATCCGCCCCTGAATATGCATGCTGGATGGTGAACCTGATCCAACGAGAAATCGTCTGCTTAGAAGCAGGACACCCAATTTTCTTGGGATCATACAGGACAAACAGAGAGTCCGATTTTCTGTGACGAGCAGTCCTCTTCACATAGATCTTCAAAGCCCTCACAACATCCAAGGCCTTTGAAGCAATTGAGGAGTCAGTAGCCACTGGCACCACAATAGGTTGGTTGATATGAAAAGCCGACACAACCTTAGGAAAGAACTGCGGACGAGTCCTGAGTTCCGCCCTATCTTCATGGAAGACCAGATAGGGACTTTTACAGGACAAAGCCCCCAATTGTGACACATGTTGCGCAGAAGCTAAGGCCAACAAAGTGACAGCCTTCCACGTGAGAAACTTGACTTCAGCCTCCTGTAGAGGCTCAGCCAATCTGATTGCAAGAAAAGCAACACCACGTCAAGATCTCAGGGTGCCGTCTGCGCCACAAAGGGAGGCTAGATGTGCAGAACCCCTTTCAAAAAGCTCTGAACCTCAGGGAGGGCAGCCAATTGTTTCTGGAAGAAAATGGATAAAGCCAAAATCTGGACTTTGAGGGATCCCAATCTCAGGCCCATATCTACACCTGCTTGCAGGAATAGGAGACTTCTTAGATTTACACCAAGACACATACTTTTTCCAAATTCGATGTTTAGACGTTACTCCCTTCCTAGCCTGTATCAGGGTAGGAATAACTGCGCTCGGAACGTAGCCGTGGTAAGTCTTGATAAGTGAACGGCCCCTGCAGTAGAAGATCCTCCCGAAGAGGCAGAGGCCTTGGATCTTCGGGCAGTAGATCCAGCAGATCCGCGTACCAAGCCCTCCTTGGCCAGTCTGGAGCAATGAGGATTGCAAGAACCTTTGTTCATTTTACAAGCTGTAGAACTCTTGGAATGAGAGGAAGTGGAGGGATCACATACACTGATGGGCACACCCAAGGTGTTACCAGTGCATCCACCGCCACTGCTTGTGGGTCTCTCAACCTGGAACAGTACCTCCGCAGCTTCCTGTTGAGGCGGGAGGCCATCATGTCTATGTGAGGTACGCCCCACCAACCGGTTACCTCCTCGAACACCTCCGGGTGGAGGCCCCACTCTCCTGGATGGAGATTGTGTCTGCTGAGGAAGTCCGCTTCCCAGTTGTCCACTCCTGGAATGAAGATTGCTGACAACGCCACTGCATGCTTTTCTGCCCAGAAGAGGATCCTTGTCACTTCTGACATTGCAGCCCTGCTCTTCGTCCCGCTTTGTCAGCTTATGTAGGCCACTGTGGTCACGTTGTCTGACTGCACCTGAACAGCCCGATCCTGCAGAAGGTGTGCTGCTTGAAGAAGGCCGTTGTATACGGCTCTTAGCTCCAGGATGTTTATTGGAAGAAGGGATTACTGACTTGACCACCTTCCTTGGAAGGTTTCCCCTTGAGTCACTGCTCCCCAACCTCTGAGACTTGCATCCGTGGTTAGAAGGATCCAGTCCTGAACCCTGAACCTTCAGCCCTCCAGAAAGTGAGGCAGTTGCAGCCACTAGAGGAGTGAAATCCTTGATTTTGACGACAGACGTATCCTCTGGTGCATGTGTAGGTGAGATCCCGACCACTGGTCTAGGAGATCCAGTTGAAAGGACCGAGCATGAAACCTTCCGTACTGCAGAGCCTCGTAGGAGGCAACCATCTTCCCCAGAAGGCGGATGCACTGATCAACCGATACCCGGGCAGGCTTCAAGACATCCCGGACCATTGTTTGTATCACCAACGCTTTCTCCACCGGTAGAAACACCCTCTGCACCTCCATGTCGAGGATCATCCCCAGGAAAGACGGCCTCCTTGTCGGCTACAGATGAGACTTTGGAAGGTTCAAGATCCAACCGTGCTGAGCAGATGCATCGTGAGAGCAATGGACCTTAACAACTTCTCCCTGGACGATGCCTTGATCAGCAGGTCGTCCAGATATGGAATTATGTTGCGGAGGAGAACCATCATCTCCGCCATCACCTTGGTGAAGACCCTCGGTACCGTGGAGAAACTGAATGGCAGTGCTTGAAACTGATAGTGATCGTCTAACAGTGCAAACCTGAGATAAGCCTGATGCGGCGGCCAAATCGGAATGTGGAGGTACGTCCAGGGACACCAGGAACTCCCCCTCTGCCAGTCCTGAGATTACCGCTCTCAGAGACTCCATTTTGAATTTGAACTCCCTGAGATAAGGGTTTAACGGTTTCAAGTTCAGAAATGGCCTGACAGAACCATCCGGCTTCGGTACCACAAAAAGGTTCGAATAGTAACCCTTGTTTATCTGATGAGGTGGATCTGGAACAATGACCTCCGACAATTCCAATTTTCGGATAGCGTCCAGTAGAATAGCTCTGTCTGCCGGCAAAGCTGGCAAGCCTGATTTGAAGAATCGGTGAGGTGGAAGAGTTTGAAACTCCAGCCTGTACCCCCGGGACACAATATCCTGTACCCAGGGATCCAGGCCGGACGACACCCAGACGTGGCTGAAATGCCGGTGTCTCGCTCCCACCTGACCGACCTCCAGGCTGTGCGGTCCACTTTCATGCTGAGGACTTTGAGGCACCAGAAGCAGGCTTCTGGTCCTGGGAACCTGCAAGTGCGGGTTTTTTGGATTTGGCACGGCCACCTCTAAAGAAGGTGTGAGAGGGTTTGTTCTTTCTAGTTCTAGCGGGCCGAAAGGACTGTGACGTGTTGGGAGAAAAAGGTTTCTTTGTAGCCGGTACAGCTGAGGGAAGAAAAGGAGACTTACCCACGGTAGCCGTGGCAATCCACGCATCCGGCGCCTCCCCAAAAAGAGCCTGACCTGTGTAGGGTAGGTTCTCCGCACTTTTCCTGGATTCTGCGTCCACAGACCATTGGCGCAGCCAGAGACCCCTGCGAGCCGAGACGGACATGGAGGAGATCCCAGCAGCCATGGAACACAGATCCTTCATGGATTCAACCAGAAACCCTGCAGAATCCTGTATGTTACGTAAAAACAAATCAACGTCATCTTTATCCATCATAGTCAAGTCCTCCTGCAGAGTGCTTGACCACTTTGCTATTGCTTTCGAAATCCATGCACAGGCAATAGTGGGCCGCAAGATCGCCCCCGTAGCCGTGTAAATGGATTTGAGCGTAGCATCAACCTTGCAATCTGCCGGGTTTTTCAACGCGGTAGATCCCGGGACAGGTAAGACCACCTGCTTTGACAGCCTGGAGACAGACGCGTCAACAATAGGCGGGGTCTCCCATTTTTTTCTGTCCTCCTCCGGGAAGTGAAAAGCAACCAGAACCCTTTTAGGGATCTGGAATTTTTTCTCCGGGTTTTCCCAGGATTTTTCAAATATAGCATTTCATTCTTTAGATGCAGCGAAGGTTAGCGAGGCTTTCTTACTGTCTGTGAAGTAAACCTCCTCAACCTGCTCAGGAGTTGTGTCTGCAATATTCAACACATCCCGCATGGCCTCAATCATCAACTGCACCCCCTTAGTAAGTGATGCCGTCCCCCTCAACACATCATCATCACCGTCTGCCATGTCAGAATCAGTATCCGTGTCATCTTGCGTAATTTGGGCAAGAGCATGTTTTTGAGTGTACACCGCAGGGGGGCCCGAGGGAACAGAACCGGACCATACTGCCATAGAGGACTGCAATACCTGAGTTGCATTCTCATTCTGCGCAACCATCTCACAAATCTGAGAAATAACCCCCTTAAGAGAGGCTAACCACTCCGGTTCCCTAGCCAGGATCTGCGCTACAACAGTGCAATCCTGATTACATGGAATGGGATCTTCCTGAGAAGACATATCCTCTGCAGTATGTGAGACAGAGTCTCTAGACATGGTTGCTAGCAAACCCCACACACCCCACATACACACAGGGTAAAGGCAGGGCCTTCTTAACAGCAGTGTGGACCCCTGAGCACAGCAATGCACTGGGGCCCCTACCCATCCTCTGGGGGTTGCTATCAGCAGCAGCTTTGATGTCCCGCGGGCGGTAGGGGGTGTTCTATCTTCTGCTCAGCATGTAGGACCTGGAGCAGTCATTTCTGCTAATTACTCCTTTACTGCACAGATGGGGTGAGAGGGAGAACACTAAACTGTAGAAGGGGACATTGGACTGAATGAAGGGGCCCTGGTACATGACTTCCAGGGTGGTATTGGGTGTTTAATATGTAAGGGAGGGGTCGATAATGGAGTTGGCTTAATATTCATCATTTTCTGGTGAGAGGAAGCAGCATGCATGACTGCAGATATCTCAAGTTCCTGGAAAAACATTCCTTAGCTTTGAATGGGATAAAAAAAAAACTAGAGAGTCCCACCTTTCAGGAGGTACTGGGGACTTGCAGATCAGAGATCAGGAGCCAGAGCAATCCACCAACAAATATATAAAACTGCATATTACGCGTGTGGAGCAGGAACCAGCTGCTTGAAGGCTGATATCTCTGGTTCTGGGCATAGTAGAGACAAGCTGCCAGTGTCCACCGAAAGTGGAGAGTCCCAGCTTTTGAAATCTCAGAAAAACTCTAAGTCAGATAGAGCCCGAGATATCAGGCTGGGAAGAGCAATTAACAGGCTTGGATGGGGACCACTGCTTTGAAGTCAGATATCTCTGGTTCCCTGTGGCCGATTTTCAAAAATCTGGTACCTCTGGAAAGAGGGGACCCTCAGCTATCAGCCTAGGGCCCTCATACTTCTGGGGCCCTTGGGCAAGAGCTCATTGAGATTTGAGCCCATATGAAAAGACGGCCCTGGGTAAAGGGTAGACAGAGTTTCCCCCCAAGAATGGCAGAGAGACACAGAGATCGGAGCCAACCCACACACAGTGCTTTACAGATACAGGGATATCCCTAACCAGCGCTGACTGTGACCCTTAATAGGTGACACAGTCTATATACAGCCTCCCCCCCTCCTTCTACAACCCCCTGGTACCGTACAGATAGCTGGAGATGCTCTGGAGGGACTGCTCTTCACAGGCAGCTGCAGGCAGGAAAATGGCGCTGAACGCTGCTGGGTCCGCTCTGAGGAGCTCTGCCCCCTTAATGGCACTGTCTTCCCGCTCTCTGAAGATTATACTGGCCTGAGGAATTTGTTGCTGGCTGAGATCCAGGGACCCTGACAGGCTGTGTGGTCAGTATAGGGTGTAGGCGCCGGCTCAGGGCGCCCCTCACAGCGCCGCACCATGTACCGCTGAGCCCCGGAGCGCAGTTAGTACTGCGCTCCATACCCTGTTGCCGCCATCTTCACATCACCCCCCCACTTGCTAGGGGGGATCGATGATTCACTCACCACTTCTTTTGGCTCTGTAAGGGGGTGGCGGCATGCTGCCGGGGTGAGCGTTCACCAGTGGCGGGGAATGTTCTATCCCCTCAGGATCTCAGTGTCCTGTCAGCGGAGAGAGTGGCTCAGACCCCACAGGGCGGACACTGCTCCCCCCCCCCCCTCAGTCCCACGATGCAGGGAGGCTGTTGCCAGCAGCCTCCCTGTAAAAAAACAAACTCTAAAAAATATTTACTAAGAAAACTCTGTTGACCTCCCCTAGCTGTGACCGGCTCCTCCGGGCACATTTTCTAAACTGAGTCTGGTAGGAGGGGCATAGAGGGAAGAGCCAGCCTACACTATTAAACTCTTAAAGTGCCAATGGCTCCTGGTGGACCCGTCTATACCCCATGGTACTAATATGGACCCCAGCATCCTCTAGGACGTAAGAGAAAGATTATTTATTCATTGATGTGGGTACTGCAAATTATATTGAAGTTGGGTTGGAATGTGAGGAGGACAAAATGGGCTCAGCACAGGACTGATAAGAACTCAGCAGCAAAGGGAGTAAATTAGAGTTCAAAATATAAAAATCTAAAGTCAGTTCACATGCTGAAAAAAAAGCAAATAACTTAGGGGGTAATTCAGACCTGATCGTAGCAGCAAATTTGTTAGCAGTTGGGCAAAACCATGGCCCTCATTCCGAGTTGTTCGCTCGCAAGCTGCTTTTAGCAGCTTTGCACAGGCTAAGCCGCCGCTTACTGGGAGTGAATCTTAGCATAGTAAAATTGCGAACGAAAGATTCTCAAAATTGCGATTACACACCTCTTAGCAGTTTCTGAGTAGCTCCAGACTTACTCGGCATCTGCGATCAGTTCAGTGCTTGTCGTTCCTGGTTTGACGTCACAAACATACCCAGCGTTCGTCCAGACACTCCTCCGTTTCTTCAGCCACTCCCGCGTTTTTCCCAGAAACGGTAGCGTTTTTTCGCACACACCCATAAAACGGCCTGTTTCCGCCCAGAAACACCCACTTCCTGTCAATCACATTACGATCACCAGAACGAAGAAAAAACTCGTAATGCCGTGAGTAAAATACCTAACTGCATAGCAAATTTACTTGGCGCAGTCACAGTGCGGACATTGCACATGCGCACTAAGCGGAAAATCGCTGCGATGCGAAGAAATTTACAGAGCGAACAACTCGTAATGACCACCCATGTGCACTGCAGGTGGGCAGATATAACATTTGCAGAGAGAGTTATAGGCCCTACACACTTGCCGACATCAGTCAAAGATATGAACGATCTCGTTCATAAATAAACGAGATACCATTCATATATTTGAGTGTGGAGGCTCCAGCGATGAACGATGCGCGGCCCTGTGCTCGTTCATCGCTGGTCCCCCGTCGGCTGTACATGCAGGCCAATATGGACGATCTCGTCCATATTTGCCTGCAGTTCAATGCAGCCGGGTGACGGGGGAAGTGAATAAACTTCCCTCCCCCCGTCACTGCCCCCCCGCCGCCGGGTAGCCCGTCTGCCGTCTCGGCGGTCGGGCAGCTCGGCGGCACATCGCCGAGTCTGTAGGGCCCATTAGATTTGGGTGGGTTATATTGTTTCTGTGCAGGGTAAATACTGGCTGCTTTATTTTTACACTGTAATTTAGATTTCAGGTTGAACACACCCCACCGAAATCTAACTCTCTCTGCACATGTTACATCTGCCCCACTTGCAGTGCACATGGGGCCTAATTCAGACCTGATTGCTCGCTAGCTATTTTTTGCAGCGCTGCGATCAGATAGTCGCCGCCTATAGGGGAGTGTATTTTTGCTTTGCAAGTGTGCGATCGCATGTGCAGCCAAGCGGTACAAAAAAGTTTTGTGCAGATTCTGATTTGCCCAGAACTTACTCAGCCGCTGCGATCGCTTCAGCCTGTCCGGTCCCGGAATTGATGTCAGACACCCGCCCTGCAAACGCTTGAACACGCCTGCGTTTTTCCAAACACTCCCAGAAAATGGTCAGTTGACACCCACAAACGCCCTCTTCCTGTCAATCTCCTTGTGATCGGCTGTGCGAATGGATTCTTTGTTAAATCCATCGCTCAGCAACGATCCGCTTTGTACCCGTGCGACGCGTCTGTGCATTGCGGTGCATACGCATGCGCAGTTCTGACCTGATCGCAGCGCAGCGGAAAAAACGAGCGTGCGATCAGGTCTGAATTACCCCCTTAGTATCTAGATTACACCAGGCTGCAATACAAGAGGTGCAAATATGTTTGCATGCAGGGGAAGTACTGGCTGCTTCTGCATGCAGCCCACACATGCTGGACAGCTTTATTCTTACACTGCAGCTTAGATGTGAGTTTGGACACACCCCGCCTAAATATCACTTCAGATCTTACATCTGCCCCACCTGCAGCACAGTATAGTTTTCCCCAGGAGCAAAGTTATTTGCTCTTATTTCGTTTGCTCCCACCTCAGAACCAGCTCCTCTGAGATGGCAAAGGTCACACTGTCCGCTACACTGTAAGGTATACCTAGACCTTAGAGAAATGGATCAGGTCAACCTTATACCTGCCAGAAACAATGTATGTAGTCATGCAGAGAAAGCAGCCACTGGAAGGATCATCTCTCCGGGATCTTAGCAACTCTGCGTCTTGCCACAAGCCTGTGATACTAGTGAGGAGCCAGTGATGAAGCCCGGACTGCGGACGGACACTGGTCCCCGTAAGAAAATTCCAAGTTATGTAAGTGATGGTCGTCGGGGAATTGTGTATAATATGCCGCTGTAACTGAGCGCTGCTCGCTAGGCCGTGTGATAGGGAAACTTGTCAGCGTTCAGGACCCCAAAGGTTCCCCAGTAATAATTGTTTTATTTGTGCGAATCGGTTCCGCAAATCATCGTTCCAGTATACATTCTCTGAAATCTTAATTAATTGCCCAAATAAGAATATGAAATAGATTCAACACATTTCTTAGGAATTTGGGCATAGGTTCAAAATTATATCACGAAAATTGCAGTGACCCGGATTTTGGTTTGTGACCCATGGGTGAGAACATCTGCGATTTGGGATTTAAGCCTAGGACATCACTGGACACAAGAATCAACCTCTGAAATGACATTCTGGGTCTCTCTCAGTGTAACACCTGTCCGGTCACATGTCAGTACAGTATGTGGCTATTATAAGGGTCCTATATCCCTTCCCTTCCTGTTATATAAATGCACAATGTGTCCTGTCAGTATAATACCTGTCCGGTCACATGTCAGTACAGTATGTGGCTATTATAAGGGTTCTATATCCCTTCCCTTCCTGTTATATAAATGCACAATGTGTCCTGTCAGTGTAATACCTGTCCGGTCACATGTCAGTACAGTATGTGGCTATTATAAGTAGAGATGAGCGGGTTCGGTTTCTCTGAATCCGAACCCGCCAGAACTTCATGTTTTTTTTCACGGGTCCGAGCGACTCGGATCTTCCCGCCTTGCTCGGTTAACCCGAGCGCGCCCGAACGTCATCATGACGCTGTCGGATTCTCGCGAGGCTCGGATTCTATCGCGAGACTCGGATTCTATATAAGGAGCCGTGCGTCGCCGCCATTTTCACACGTGCATTGAGATTGATAGGGAGAGGACGTGGCTGGCGTCCTCTCCATTTAGATTATAAGAGACTGAGAGAGATTTACTGGAGCTGACTAGGAGGAGTACTGTTACTGTAGAAGTGTAGAGACTGAGTGGAGAGAGTTTACTAGTGAGGACAGTGCAGTTTACTTTATAATCCGTTCTCTGCCTGAAAAAAGCGATACACAGCACACAGTGACTCAGTCACATACCATATCTGTGTGCACTGCTCAGGCTCAGGCCAGTGTGCTGCATCATCTATTATCTATATATAATATTATATATATCTGTCTGACTGCTCAGCTCACACAGCTTATAATTGTGGGGGAGACTGGGGAGCACTACTGCAGTGCCAGTTATAGGTTATAGCAGGAGCCAGGAGTACATAATATATTATATAGTGAGTGACCACCAGACACACAGTGCAGTTTATTTAATATATCCGTTCTCTGCCTGAAAAAAGCGATACACACAGTGACTCAGTCAGTCACATACCATATCTGTGTGCACTGCTCAGGCTCAGGCCAGTGTGCTGCATCATCTATATATATTATATATCTGTCTGACTGCTCAGCTCACACAGCTTATAATTGTGGGGGAGACTGGGGAGCACTACTGCAGTGCCAGTTATAGGTTATAGCAGGAGCCAGGAGTACATATTATATTAAAATTAAACAGTGCACACTTTTGCTGCAGGAGTGCCACTGCCAGTGTGACTGACCAGTGACCTGACCACACTGACCACCAGTATAGTTAGTAGTATACTTATATTGTGATTGCCTGAAAAAGTTAAACACTCGTCGCGTGACTTCACTTGTGTGTTTTTTTTTTTTTTATTCTATAAAAATAAAACTCATTCTGCTGACAGACAGTGTCCAGCAGGTCCGTCATTATATAATATATAATATATACCTGTCCGGCTGCAGTAGTGATATATATATATTTTTTATATCATTTATCATCCAGTCGCAGCAGACACAGTACGGTAGTTCACGGCTGTGGCTACCTCTGTGTCTCTGCACTCGGCAGGCAGTCCGTCCATAATTGTAATACCACCTAACCGTGGATTTTTTTCATTCTTCTTTATACATACATAGTTACATAGACATCTTCTCTTTATCAACCAGTCTATATTAGCTGCAGACACAGTACAGTACGGTAGTTCACGGCTGTGGCTACCTCTGTGTCTGCACTCGGCAGGCAGTCCGTCCATAATTGTATACCACCTAACCGTGGTTTTTTTTCATTCTTCTTTATACATACATAGTTACATAGACATCTTCTCTTTATCAACCAGTCTATATTAGCTGCAGACACAGTACAGTACGGTAGTTCACGGCTGTGGCTACCTCTGTGTCTGCACTCGGCAGGCAGTCCGTCCATAATTGTATACCACCTAACCGTGGATTTTTTTCAGTCTTCTTTATACATACATAGTTACATAGACATCTTCTCTTTATCAACCAGTCTATATTAGCTGCAGACACAGTACAGTACGGTAGTTCACGGCTGTGGCTACCTCTGTGTCTGCAGTCGGCAGGCAGTCCATAATTGTATACTAGTATCCATCTCCATTGTTTACCTGAGGTGCCTTTTAGTTGTGCCTATTAAAATATGGAGAACAAAAATGTTGAGGTTCCAAAATTAGGGAAAGATCAAGATCCACTTCCACCTCGTGCTGAAGCTGCTGCCACTAGTCATGGCCGAGACGATGAAATGCCAGCAACGTCGTCTGCCAAGGCCGATGCCCAATGTCATAGTACAGAGCATGTCAAATCCAAAACACCAAATATCAGAAAAAAAAGGACTCCAAAACTTAAAATAAATTTGTCGGAGGAGAAGCGTAAACTTGCCAATATGCCATTTACCACACGGAGTGGCAAGGAACGGCTGAGGCCCTGGCCTATGTTCATGGCTAGTGGTTCAGCTTCACATGAGGATGGAAGCACTCAGCCTCTCGCTAGAAAAATGAAAAGACTCAAGCTGGCAAAAGCAGCACAGCAAAGAACTGTGCATTCTTCGAAATCCCAAATCCACAAGGAGAGTCCAATTGTGTCGGTTGCGATGCCTGACCTTCCCAACACTGGACGTGAAGAGCATGCGCCTTCCACCATTTGCACGCCCCCTGCAAGTGCTGGAAGGAGCACCCGCAGTCCAGTTCCTGATAGTCAGATTGAAGATGTCAGTGTTGAAGTACACCAGGATGAGGAGGATATGGGTGTTGCTGGCGCTGGGGAGGAAATTGACCAGGAGGATTCTGATGGTGAGGTGGTTTGTTTAAGTCAGGCACCCGGGGAGACACCTGTTGTCCGTGGGAGGAATATGGCCGTTGACATGCCAGGTGAAAATACCAAAAAAATCAGCTCTTCGGTGTGGAGGTATTTCACCAGAAATGCGGACAACAGGTGTCAAGCCGTGTGTTCCCTTTGTCAAGCTGTAATAAGTAGGGGTAAGGACGTTAACCACCTCGGAACATCCTCCCTTATACGTCACCTGCAGCGCATTCATAATAAGTCAGTGACAAGTTCAAAAACTTTGGGTGACAGCGGAAGCAGTCCACTGACCAGTAAATCCCTTCCTCTTGTAACCAAGCTCACGCAAACCACCCCACCAACTCCCTCAGTGTCAATTTCCTCCTTCCCCAGGAATGCCAATAGTCCTGCAGGCCATGTCACTGGCAATTCTGACGAGTCCTCTCCTGCCTGGGATTCCTCCGATGCATCCTTGCGTGTAACACCTACTGCTGCTGGCGCTGCTGTTGTTGCCGCTGGGAGTCGATGGTCATCCCAGAGGGGAAGTCGTAAGCCCACTTGTACTACTTCCAGTAAGCAATTGACTGTTCAACAGTCCTTTGCGAGGAAGATGAAATATCACAGCAGTCATCCTACTGCAAAGCGGATAACTGAGGCCTTGGCATCCTGGGTGGTGAGAAACGTGGTTCCGGTATCCATCATTACTGCAGAGCCAACTAGAGACTTGTTGGAGGTACTGTGTCCCCGGTACCAAATACCATCTAGGTTCCATTTCTCTAGGCAGGCGATACCGAAAATGTACACAGACCTCAGAAAAAGAGTCACCAGTGTCCTAAAAAATGCAGCTGTACCCAATGTCCACTTAACCACGGACATGTGGACAAGTGGAGCAGGGCAGGGTCAGGACTATATGACTGTGACAGCCCACTGGGTAGATGTATGGACTCCCGCCGCAAGAACAGCAGCGGCGGCACCAGTAGCAGCATCTCGCAAACGCCAACTCTTTCCTAGGCAGGCTACGCTTTGTATCACCGGTTTCCAGAATACGCACACAGCTGAAAACCTCTTACGGCAACTGAGGAAGATCATCGCGGAATGGCTTACCCCAATTGGACTCTCCTGTGGATTTGTGGCATCGGACAACGCCAGCAATATTGTGTGTGCATTAAATATGGGCAAATTCCAGCACGTCCCATGTTTTGCACATACCTTGAATTTGGTGGTGCAGAATTTTTTAAAAAACGACAGGGGCGTGCAAGAGATGCTGTCGGTGGCCAGAAAAATTGCGGGACACTTTCGGCGTACAGGCACCACGTACAGAAGACTGGAGCACCACCAAAAACTACTGAACCTGCCCTGCCATCATCTGAAGCAAGAAGTGGTAACGAGGTGGAATTCAACCCTCTATATGCTTCAGAGGTTGGAGGAGCAGCAAAAGGCCATTCAAGCCTATACAATTGAGCACGATATAGGAGGTGGAATGCACCTGTCTCAAGTGCAGTGGAGAATGATTTCAACGTTGTGCAAGGTTCTGATGCCCTTTGAACTTGCCACACGTGAAGTCAGTTCAGACACTGCCAGCCTGAGTCAGGTCATTCCCCTCATCAGGCTTTTGCAGAAGAAGCTGGAGGCATTGAAGAAGGAGCTAAAAGGGAGCGATTCCGCTAGGCATGTGGGACTTGTGGATGCAGCCCTTAATTCGCTTAACAAGGATTCACGGGTGGTCAATCTGTTGAAATCAGAGCACTACATTTTGGCCACCGTGCTCGATCCTAGATTTAAAGCCTACCTTGGATCTCTCTTTCCGGCAGACACAAGTCTGCTGGGGTTGAAAGACCTGCTGGTGACAAAATTGTCAAGTCAAGCGGAACGCGACCTGTCAACATCTCCTCCTTCACATTCTCCCGCAACTGGGGGTGCGAGGAAAAGGCTCAGAATTCCGAGCCCACCCGCTGGCGGTGATGCAGGGCAGTCTGGAGCGACTGCTGATGCTGACATCTGGTCCGGACTGAAGGACCTGACAATGATTACGGACATGTCGTCTACTGTCACTGCATATGATTCTCTCAACATTGATAGAATGGTGGAGGATTATATGAGTGACCGCATCCAAGTAGGCACGTCACACAGTCCGTACTTATACTGGCAGGAAAAAGAGGCAATTTGGAGGCCCTTGCACAAACTGGCTTTATTCTACCTAAGTTGCCCTCCCACAAGTGTGTACTCCGAAAGAGTGTTTAGTGCCGCCGCTCACCTTGTCAGCAATCGGCGTACGAGGTTACATCCAGAAAATGTGGAGAAGATGATGTTCATTAAAATGAATTATAATCAATTCCTCCGCGGAGACATTGACCAGCAGCAATTGCCTCCACAAAGTACACAGGGAGCTGAGATGGTGGATTCCAGTGGGGACGAATTGATAATCTGTGAGGAGGGGGATGTACACGGTGATATATCGGAGGGTGAAGATGAGGTGGACATCTTGCCTCTGTAGAGCCAGTTTGTGCAAGGAGAGATTAATTGCTTCTTTTTTGGGGGGGGGGGTCCAAACCAACCCGTCATATCAGTCACAGTCGTGTGGCAGACCCTGTCACTGAAATGATGGGTTGGTTAAAGTGTGCATGTCCTGTTTTGTTTATACAACATAAGGGTGGGTGGGAGGGCCCAAGGACAATTCCATCTTGCACCTCTTTTTTCTTTTCTTTTTCTTTGCATCATGTGCTGATTGGGGAGGGTTTTTTGGAAGGGACATCCTGCGTGACACTGCAGTGCCACTCCTAGATGGGCCCGGTGTTTGTGTCGGCCACTAGGGTTGCTAATCTTACTCACACAGTCAGCTACCTCATTGCGCCTCTTTTTTTCTTTGCGTCATGTACTGTTTGGGGAGGGTTTTTTGGAAGGGACATCCTGCGTGACACTGCAGTGCCACTCCTAGATGGGCCCGGTGTTTGTGTCGGCCACTAGGGTCGCTAATCTTACTCACACAGCTACCTCATTGCGCCTCTTTTTTTCTTTGCGTCATGTGCTGTTTGGGGAGGGTTTTTTGGAAGGGCCATCCTGCGTGACACTGCAGTGCCACTCCTAGATGGGCCCGGTGTTTGTGTCGGCCACTAGGGTCGCTAATCTTACTCACACAGCTACCTCATTGCGCCTCTTTTTTTCTTTGCGTCATGTGCTGTTTGGGGAGGGTTTTTTGGAAGGGACATCCTGCGTGACACTGCAGTGCCACTCCTAGATGGGCCGGTGTTTGTGTCGGCCACTAGGGTCGCTTATCTTACTCACACAGCGACCTCGGTGCAAATTTTAGGACTAAAAATAATATTGTGAGGTGTGAGGTATTCAGAATAGACTGAAAATGAGTGTAAATTATGGTTTTTGAGGTTAATAATACTTTGGGATCAAAATGACCCCCAAATTCTATGATTTAAGCTGTTTTTTAGTGTTTTTTGAAAAAAACACCCGAATCCAAAACACACCCGAATCCGACAAAAAAAATTCGGTGAGGTTTTGCCAAAACGCGTTCGAACCCAAAACACGGCCGCGGAACCGAACCCAAAACCAAAACACAAAACCCGAAAAATTTCAGGCGCTCATCTCTAATTATAAGGGTCCTATATCCCTTCCCTTCCTGTTATATAAATGCACAATGTGTCCTGTCAGTATAATACCTGTCCGGTCACATGTCAGTACAGTATGTGGCTATTATAAGGATCCTATATCCCTTCCCTTCCTGTTATATAAATGCACAATGTGTCCTGTCAGTATAATACCTCAGGTCACATGTCAGTACAGTATGTGGCTATTATAAGGGTCCTATATCCCTTCCCTTCCTGTTATATAAATGCACAATGTGTCCTGTCAGTATAATACCTGTCCGGTCACATGTCAGTACAGTATGTGGCTATTATAAGGGTCCTATATCCCTTCCCTTCCTGTTATATAAATGCACAATGTGTCCTGTCAGTGTAATACCTGTCCGGTCACATGTCAGTACAGTATGTGGCTATTATAAGGGTCCTATATCCCTTCCCTTCCTGTTATATAAATGCACAATGTGTCCTGTCAGTATAATACCTCAGGTCACATGTCAGTACAGTATGTGGCTATTATTAGGGTCCTATATCCCTTCCCTTCCTGTTATATAAATGCACAATGTGTCCTGTCAGTATAATACCTGTCCGGTCACATGTCAGTACAGTATGTGGCTATTATAAGGGTCCTATATCCCTTCCCTTCCTGTTATATAAATGCACAATGTGTCCTGTCAGTATAATACCTGTCAGGTCACATGTCAGTACAGTATGTGGCTATTATAAGGGTCCTATATCCCTTCCCTTCCTGTTATATAAATGCACAATGTGTCCTGTCAGTATAATACCTGTCCGGTCACATGTCAGTACAGTATGTGGCTATTATAAGGGTCCTATATCCCTTCCCTTCCTGTTATATAAATGCACAATGTGTCCTGTCAGTGTAATACCTGTCCGGTCACATGTCAGTACAGTATGTGGCTATTATAAGGGTCCTATATCCCTTCCCTTCCTGTTATATAAATGCACAATGTGTCCTGTCAGTATAATACCTGTCCGGTCACATGTCAGTACAGTATGTGGCTATTATAAGGATCCTATATCCCTTCCCTTCCTGTTATATAAATGCACAATGTGTCCTGTCAGTATAATACCTCAGGTCACATGTCAGTACAGTATGTGGCTATTATAAGGGTCCTATATCCCTTCCCTTCCTGTTATATAAATGCACAATGTGTCCTGTCAGTATAATACCTGTCCGGTCACATGTCAGTACAGTATGTGGCTATTATAAGGGTCCTATATCCCTTCCCTTCCTGTTATATAAATGCACAATGTGTCCTGTCAGTGTAATACCTGTCCGGTCACATGTCAGTACAGTATGTGGCTATTATAAGGGTCCTATATCCCTTCCCTTCCTGTTATATAAATGCACAATGTGTCCTGTCAGTATAATACCTCAGGTCACATGTCAGTACAGTATGTGGCTATTATTAGGGTCCTATATCCCTTCCCTTCCTGTTATATAAATGCACAATGTGTCCTGTCAGTATAATACCTGTCCGGTCACATGTCAGTACAGTATGTGGCTATTATAAGGGTCCTATATCCCTTCCCTTCCTGTTATATAAATGCACAATGTGTCCTGTCAGTATAATACCTGTCAGGTCACATGTCAGTACAGTATGTGGCTATTATAAGGGTCCTATATCCCTTCCCTTCCTGTTATATAAATGCACAATGTGTCCTGTCAGTATAATACCTGTCAGGTCACATGTCAGTACAGTATGTGGCTATTATAAGGGTCCTATATCCCTTCCCTTCCTGTTATATAAATGCACAATGTGTCCTGTCAGTATAAAACCTGTCCGGTCACATGTCAGTACAGTATGTGGCTATTATAAGGGTCCTATATCCCTTCCCTTCCTGTTATATAAATGCACAATGTGTCCTGTCAGTATAATACCTGTCCGGTCACATGTCAGTACAGTATGTGGCTATTACAAGGGTCCTATATCCCTTCCCTTCCTGTTATATAAATGCACAATGTGCCCTGTCAGTATAATACCTGTCAGGTCACATGTCAGTACAGTATGTGGCTATTATAAGGGTCCTATATCCCTTCCCTTCCTGTTATATAAATGCACAATGTGTCCTGTCAGTATAATACCTGTCCGGTCACATGTCAGTACAGTATGTGGCTATTATAAGGGTCCTATATCCCTTCCCTTCCTGTTATATAAATGCACAATGTGCCCTGTCAGTATAATACCTGTCAGGTCACATGTCAGTACAGTATGTGGCTATTATAAGGGTCCTATATCCCTTCCCTTCCTGTTATATAAATGCACAATGTGCCCTCTCAGTATAATACCTGTCAGGTCACATGTCAGTACAGTATGTGGCTATTATAAGGGTCCTATATCCCTTCCTGTTATATAAATGCACAATGTGCCCTGTCAGTGTAATACCTGCCCGGTCACATGTCAGTACAGTATGTGGCTATTATAAGGGTCCTATATCCCTTCCTGTTATATAAATGCACAATGTGTCCTGTCAGTATAATACCTGTCCGGTCACATGTTAGTACAGTATGTGGCTATTATAAGGGTCCTATACCTGCCCTTCCTGTTATATAAATGCACAATGTGTCCTGTCAGTATAATACCTGTCCGGTCACATGTCAGTACAGTATGTGGCTATTACAATGGTCCTATATCCCTTCCCTTCCTGTTATATAAATGCACAATGTGCCCTGTCAGTATAATACCAGTCAGGTCACATGTCAGTACAGTATGTGGCTATTATAAGGGTCCTATATCCCTTCCCTTCCTGTTATATACATGCACAATGGGTCCTGTCAGTGTAATACCTGTCCGGTCACATGTCAGTACAGTATGTGGCTATTACAAGGGTCCTATATCCCTTCTTTTCCTGTTATATAAATGCACAATGTGCCCTGTCAGTATAATACCTGTCAGGTCACATGTCAGTACAGTATGTGGCTATTATAAGGGTCCTATATCCCTTCCCTTCCTGTTATATAAATGCACAATGTGTCCTGTCAGTATACCTGTCAGGTCACATGTCAGTACAGTATGTGGCTATTATAAGGGTCCTATATCCCTTCCCTTCCTGTTATATAAATGCACAATGTGTCCTGTCAGTATAATACCTGTCAGGTCACATGTCAGTACAGTATGTGGCTATTATAAGGGTCCTATATCCCTTCCCCTCCTGTTATATAAATGCACAATGTGCCCTGTCAGTATAATACCTGTCAGGTCACATGTCAGTACAGTATGTGGCTATTATAAGGGTCCTATATCCCTTCCCTTCCTGTTATATAAATGCACAATGTGCCATGTCAGTATAATACCTGTCAGGTCACATGTCAGTACAGTATGTGGCTATTATAAGGGTCCTATATCCCTTCCCTTCCTGTTATATAAATGCACAATGTGTCCTGTCAGTATACCTGTCAGGTCACATGTTAGTACAGTATGTGGCTATTATAAGGGTCCTATATCCCTTCCCTTCCTGTTATATAAATGCACAATGTGTCCTGTCAGTATAATACCTGTCCGGTCACATGTCAGTACAGTATGTGGCTATTATAAGGGTCCTATATCCCTTCCCTTCCTGTTATATAAATGCACAATGTGTCCTGTCAGTGTAATACCTGTCAGGTCACATGTCAGTACAGAATGTGGCTATTACAAGGGTCCTATATCCCTTCCCTTCCTGTTATATAAATGCACAATGTGCCCTGTCAGTATAATACCTGTCCGGTCACATGTCAGTATAGTATGTGGCTATTATAAGGCTCCAATATCCCTTCCCTTCCTGTTATATAAATGCACAATGTGTCCTGTCAGTGTAATACCTGTCAGGTCACATGTCAGTACAGTATGTGGCTATTATAAGGGTCCTATATCCCTTCCCTTCCTGTTATATAAATGCACAATGTGCCCTGTCAGTATAATACCTGTCCGGTCACATGTCAGTACAGTATGTGGCTATTATAAGGGTCCTATATCCCTTCCCTTCCTGTTATATAAATGTACAATGTGCCCTGTCAGTATAATACCTGTCCGGTCACATGTCAGTACAGTATGTGGCTATTATAAGGGTCCTATATCCCTTCCCTTCCTGTTATATAAATGCACAATGTGCCCTGTCAGTATAATACCTGTCCGGTCACATGTCAGTACAGTATGTGGCTATTACAAGGGTCCTATATCCCTTCTTTTCCTGTTATATAAATGCACAATGTGCCCTGTCAGTATAATACCTGTCCAGTCACATGTCAGTACAGTATGTGACTATTATAAGGGTCCTATATCCCTTCCCTTCCTGTTATATAAATGCACAATGTGTCCTGTCAGTATAATACCTGTCCGGTCACATGTCAGTACAGTATGTGGCTATTACAAGGGTCCTATATCCCTTCCCTTCCTGTTATATAAATGCACAATGTGTCCTGTCAGTGTAATACCTGTCCGGTCACATGTCAGTACAGTATGTGGCTATTATAAGGGTCCTATATCCCTTCCCTTCCTGTTATATAAATGCACAATGTGCCCTGTCAGTATAATACCTGTCCGGTCACATGTCAGTACAGTATGTGGCTATTATAAGGCTCCTATATCCCTTTCCTTCCTGTTATATAAATGTACAATGTGCCCTGTCAGTATAATACCTGTCCGGTCACGTCAGTACAGTATGTGACTATTATAAGGGTCCTATATCCATTCCCTTCCTGTTATATAAATGCACAATGTGCCATGTCAGTATAATACCTGTCCAGTCAAATGTCAGTACAGTATGTGGCTATTATAAGGGTCCTATATCCCTTCCCTTCCTGTTATATAAATGCACAATGTGCCCTGTCAGTATAATACCTGTCCGGTCACATGTCAGTACAGTATGTGGCTATTACAAGGGTCCTATATCCCTTCCCTTCCTGTTATATAAATGCACAATGGGTCCTGTCAGTATAATACCTGTCCGGTCACATGTCAGTACAGTATGTGGCTATTACAAGGGTCCTATATCCCTTCCCTTCCTGTTATATAAATGCACAATGTGCCCTGTCAGTGTAATACCTGTCAGGTCACATGTCAGTACAGTATGTGGCTATTATAAGGGTCCTATATCCCTTCCCATCCTGTTATATAAATGCACAATGTGCCCTGTCAGTATAATACCTGTCAGGTCACATGTCAGTACAGTATGTGGCTATTATAAGGGTCCTATATCCCTTCCCTTCCTGTTATATAAATGCACAATGTGTCCTGTCAGTATAATACCTGTCAGGTCACATGTCAGTACAGTATGTGGCTATTATAAGGGTCCTATATCCCTTCCCTTCCTGTTATATAAATGCACAATGTGCCCTGTCAGTATAATACCTGTCAAGTCACATGTCAGTACAGTATGTGGCTATTACAAGGGTCCTATATCCCTTCCCTTCCTGTTATATAAATGCACAATGTGCCCTGTCAGTATAATATCTGTCCGGTCACATGTCAGTACAGTATGTGGCTATTACAAGGGTCCTATATCCCTTCCCTTCCTGTTATATAAATGCACAATGTGCCCTGTCAGTATAATACCTCAGGTCACATGTCAGTACAGTATGTGACTATTATAAGGATCCTATATCCCTTCCCTTCCTGTTATATAAATGCACAATGTGCCCTGTCAGTATAATATCTGTCCGGTCACATGTCAGTACAGTATGTGGCTATTATAAGGCTCCTATATCCCTTCCCTTCCTGTTATATAAATGCACAATGTGTCCTGTCAGTATAATACCTCAGGTCACATGTCAGTACAGTATGTGACTATTATAAGGATCCTATATCCCTTCCCTTCCTGTTATATAAATGCACAATGTGTCCTGTCAGTATAATACCTGTCCGTTCACATGTCAGTACAGTATGTGGCTATTATAAGGGTCCTATATCCCTTCCCTTCCTGTTATATAAATGCACAATGTGCCCTGTCAGTATAATACCTGTCAGGTCACATGTCAGTACAGTATGTGGCTATTACAAGGGTCCTATATCCCTTCCCTTCCTGTTATATAAATGCACAATGGGTCCTGTCAGTATAATACCTGTCCGGTCACATGTCAGTACAGTATGTGGCTATTACAAGGGTCCTATATCCCTTCCCTTCCTGTTATATAAATGCACAATGTGCCCTGTCAGTGTAATACCTGTCAGGTCACATGTCAGTACAGTATGTGGCTATTATAAGGCTCCTATATCCCTTCCCTTCCTGTTATATAAATGCACAATGTGCCCTGTCAGTATAATACCTGTCCGGTCACATGTCAGTACAGTATGTGGCTATTATAAGGGTCCTATATCCCTTCCCTTCCTGTTATATAAATGCACAATGGGTCCTGTCAGTATAATACCTGTCAGGTCACATGTCAGTACAGTATGTGGCTATTATAAGGGTCCTATATCCCTTCCCATCCTGTTATATAAATGCACAATGTGCCCTGTCAGTATAATACCTGTCAGGTCACATGTCAGTACAGTATGTGGCTATTATAAGGGTCCTATATCCCTTCCCTTCCTGTTATATAAATGCACAATGTGTCCTGTCAGTATAATACCTGTCAGGTCACATGTCAGTACAGTATGTGGCTATTATAAGGGTCCTATATCCCTTCCCTTCCTGTTATATAAATGCACAATGTGCCCTGTCAGTATAATACCTGTCAAGTCACATGTCAGTACAGTATGTGGCTATTACAAGGGTCCTATATCCCTTCCCGTTATATAACTGCACAATGTGCCCTGTCAGTGTAATATCTGTCAGGTCACATGTCAGTACAGTATGTGGCTATTACAAGGGTCCTATATCCCTTCCCTTCCTGTTATATAAATGCACAATGTGCCCTGTCAGTATAATATCTGTCCGGTCCCATGTCAGTACAGTATGTGGCTATTATAAGGCTCCTATATCCCTTCCCTTCCTGTTATATAAATGCACAATGTGTCCTGTCAGTATAATACCTCAGGTCACATGTCAGTACAGTATGTGGCTATTACAAGGGTCCTATATCCCTTCCCTTCCTGTTATATAAATGCACAATGTGCCCTGTCAGTGTAATACCTGTCAGGTCACATGTCAGTACAGTATGTGGCTATTATAAGGCTCCTATATCCCTTCCCTTCCTGTTATATAAATGCACAATGTGTCCTGTCAGTATAATACCTGTAAGGTCACATATGGGGGTAAATTTACTAAGATGGGAGTTCCATTTAAGATGGGATGTTGCCCATAGCAACCAATCAGATTCTACTTCTCATTTATCTAGCACCTTCTAGAAGATAATACCTGGAATCTGATTGGTTGCTATGGGCAACATCCCATCTCAAATTGAACTCCCACCTTAGTAAATTTACCCCATGGTGTGGTACATTGGATGGACCCTAACTATTCGACAGTCATTAGGGCAACCACTATTGGTCGACACCTGAAATAGGTCAACATGATTATTAGGTCTACACGGGAAAGGTCGAAATGGTAAAAAAAAAAAATTGTGTTGTTTTCTTCGTAAAGTGACCAGGAACCCCAATTAGTGCGCCGTGTCCCCTTTCATGGCGAGCAAAGCTTCGGGACAGGTGCCTCACTCCGCTACTGCTGCAATCGTAGTCCACGTGGATCGTAAAGTTAAAAAAAAAAATAAAATTGTGAAAACCTCGTGTCGACCTTTTCGTGTGTCAACCTAAAGACCGGACACCCAGTACAATATGTAGCTATGAAATTATAGGGGTCCTACAGTATATCTCTATCTGGGGTCTTCCTGTTACATAACTGCACAGTGTGTCCCGTCAGTGTAATACAGAAGTGTTCCCATACACTGAGCGTCTTTACGCCATACGTGCAGACTACGGGTGGGCCCCCTCTTTTCCACGGCGCCGTAAGCTCCGCCATTGTGCCAGAGTCCACTGCGCATGTGCCGGTCTCCAGAAACATGGTGCCCGCCATGGTCCGGAGACACATTTCATACTGGGCATGCACAGTGGCCATTTTTGGTGTGATTTTTGCCGTGGCTGCTGTGGCTGCAGCGCCCGTCACGGGACTCCGGAAAGGTAGGTATTACAACAACATGGGTGCAGTGTGTGCGGTGTTGTCCGCCCCTGGACCCATGATAGAGACACCAATGGGCCTGAGATGGTTGGTGAGACTGATACGCTCAGAGATGAGTAACAGTCCATGTTGTTCATTCAATATTGCATCTTAGTTGCATCGCAGACGCAGGGAAAAGCCGCTCACAGTGCACCGGAGATGCTGGGCTGCGAGGTTTACAGCACAGGAATTGGTTGTAGATGAAGCATAACATAATAGTGAGGAAAAGCCGCAGCCGCTCGCATCAGAGCCCTTTATACACAGATTCTGCCGCGCACAGATGTACTCACCTGGCGCTCCGAGAGGGGCTATTTGGTGCAACTGAAGCCACAGTATAAAAGGACACATCTGTACCTGTAAGGTCACATGTCAGTTAGGTACGCAGCTATTATAATGGTCCTATATATTATTTTTCACTTACATTTGTAGGAATGAGGTATGGAGGCCATACATCATACAGGTAATACAGGAGATACCACTGCTTTCTCCTACTAGCCGCGCAGCACCAGTACAGTCCGCAGTCTGGATACAATAGTATGGGGACCTACTGTGGAACGTTTCAGCTTTAGGCGTTCCAGAGCAGGACGGCGGTCCGGGTTGTGAAGAGAAACCAATTGGATCCCCTACCCCCCCTTCCGGCAGTATGCAGGCGTGAACCTGTGGGGAATCCAGCGATGGCGCTATGATGGCGTTGGGTGGTATATAAAACAGTGTGCTGCTAACCTTGATTTGGAGACTGTTATGGGACTATGGAGATGGCATGAACCTACAATAAATAGGTTACAGCCAGGACACGTCTGACTACTTCTATATAACGGGCTGGGTATGTGTGACTGGCGGTCAGGAGACCAGTGGTCACAATATCGACGCTGGGATCCCAGTTGTTAGATGGCGGGGAGGGGGGCGACCACAACAAAGCCCCTTGCGGGCTAGGTGGCTCGCCACAGTCCCTGTGGGTCAGCATGCCGACCGCCGGTATATTTAGGGTTTGGGATACCGGCGTCGGTATTGTGACCGGCAGACAAAACCGCATCCCTTTATAACTATTATTTGCTGCAGTGTATCTATATAACTGACATTACCTGGAGTGTATCTATATAACTGACATTAGCTGGAGTGTATCTATATAACTGACATTAGCTGGAGTGTATCTATATAACTGACATTAGCTGGAGTGTATCTATATAACTGGCATTAGCTGGAGTGTATCTATATAACTGACATTAGCTGGAGTGTATCTATATAACTGGCATTAGCTGGAGTGTATCTATATAACTGACATTAGCTGGAGTGTATGTATCTATATAACTGGCATTAGCTGGAGTGTATGTATCTATATAACTGGCATTAGCTGGAGTGTATCTATATAATTGACATTAGCTGGAGTGTATCTATATAACTGGCATTAGCTGGAGTGTATCTATATAACTGACATTAGCTGGAGTGTATCTATATAACTGGCATTAGCTGGAGTGTATCTATATAACTGACATTAGCTGGAGTGTATCTATATAACTGGCATTAGCTGGGGTGTATCTATATAACTGACATTAGCTGGAGTGTATCTATATAACTGACATTAGCTGGAGTGTATCTATATAACTGGCATTAGCTGGGGTGTATCTATATAACTGACATTAGCTGGAGTGTATCTATATAACTGGCATTAGCTGGAGTGTATCTATATAACTGGCATTAGCTGGAGTGTATCTATATAACTGACATTAGCTGCAGTGTATCTATATAACTGGCATTAGCTGGAGTGTATCTATATAACTGGCATTAGCTGGAGTGTATCTATATAACTGGCATTAGCTGGAGTGTATCTATATAACTGACATTAGCTGGAGTGTATGTATCTATATAACTGGCATTAGCTGGAGTGTATCTATATAACTGGCATTAGCTGGAGTGTATCTATATAACTGGCATTAGCTGGAGTGTATGTATCTATATAACTGGCATTAGCTGGAGTGTATCTATATAATTGACATTAGCTGGAGTGTATCTATATAACTGGCATTAGCTGGAGTGTATCTATATAACTGACATTAGCTGGAGTGTATCTATATAACTGGCATTAGCTGGAGTGTATCTATATAACTGACATTAGCTGGAGTGTATCTATATAACTGGCATTAGCTGGGGTGTATCTATATAATTGACATTAGCTGGAGTGTATCTATATAACTGACATTAGCTGGAGTGTATCTATATAACTGGCATTAGCTGGGGTGTATCTATATAACTGACATTAGCTGGAGTGTATCTATATAACTGGCATTAGCTGGAGTGTATCTATATAACTGGCATTAGCTGGAGTGTATCTATATAACTGGCATTAGCTGGAGTGTATCTATATAACTGGTATTAGCTGGAGTGTATCTATATAACTGGCATTAGCTGGAGTGTATCTATATAACTGACATTAGCTGGAGTGTATCTATATAACTGACATTAGCTGGAGTGTATCTATATAACTGGCATTAGCTGGAGTGTATCTATATAACTGGCATTAGCTGGAGTGTATCTATATAACTGACATTAGCTGGAGTGTATCTATATAACTGGCATTAGCTGGAGTGTATCTATATAACTGGCATTAGCTGGAGTGTATCTATATAACTGACATTAGCTGCAGTGTATCTATATAACTGGCATTAGCTGGAGTGTATCTATATAACTGACATTAGCTGGAGTGTATCTATATAACTGACATTAGCTGGAGTGTATCTATATAACTGACATTAGCTGGAGTGTATCTATATAACTGACATTAGCTGGAGTGTATCTATATAACTGGCATTAGCTGGAGTGTATCTATATAACTGGCATTAGCTGGAGTGTATCTATATAACTGGCATTAGCTGGAGTGTATCTATATAACTGACATTAGGTGCAGTGTATCTATATAACTGGCATTAGCTGGAGTGTATCTATATAACTGGCATTAGCTGGAGTGTATCTATATAACTGGCATTAGCTGGAATGTATCTATATAACTGACATTAGCTGGAGTGTATCTATATAACTGGCATTAGCTGGAGTGTATCTATATAACTGGCATTAGCTGGAGTGTATCTATATAACTGACATTAGCTGGAGTGTATCTATATAACTGGCATTAGCTGGAGTGTATCTATATAACTGGCATTAGCTGGAGTGTATCTATATAACTGACATTAGCTGCAGTGTATCTATATAACTGGCATTAGCTGGAGTGTATCTATATAACTGGCATTAGCTGGAGTGTATCTATATAACTGACATTAGCTGGAGTGTATCTATATAACTGGCATTAGCTGGAGTGTATCTATATAACTGGCATTAGCTGGAGTGTATCTATATAACTGACATTAGCTGGAGTGTATCTATATAACTGGCATTAGCTGGAGTGTATCTATATAACTGGCATTAGCTGGAGTGTATGTATCTATATAACTGGCATTAGCTGGAGTGTATCTATATAACTGACATTAGCTGGAGTGTATCTATATAACTGGCATTAGCTGGAGTGTATCTATATAACTAGCATTAGCTGGAGTGTATCTATATAACTGACATTAGCTGGAGTGTATCTATATAACTGACATTAGCTGGAGTGTATCTATATAACTGACATTAGCTGGAGTGTATGTATCTATATAACTGGCATTAGCTGGAGTGTATCTATATAACTGACATTAGCTGGAGTGTATGTATCTATATAACTGGCATTAGCTGGAGTGTATCTATATAACTGGCATTAGCTGGAGTGTATCTATATAGCTGACATTAGCTGGAGTGTATCTATATAACTGACATTAGCTGGAGTGTATCTATATAACTGACATTAGCTGGAGTGTATCTATATAACTGGCATTAGCTGGAGTGTATCTATATAACTGACATTAGCTGGAGTGTATGTATCTATATAACTGACATTAGCTGGAGTGTATGTATCTATATAACTGGCATTAGCTGGAGTGTATCTATATAACTGGCATTAGCTGGAGTGTATCTATATAACTGGCATTAACTGGAGTGTATCTATATAACTGGCATTAGCTGGAGTGTATCTATATAACTGGCATTAGCTGGAGTGTATCTATATAATTGACATTACCTGGAGTGTATCTATATAACTGACATTAGCTGGAGTGTATTTATATAACTGACATTAGCTGGAGTGTATGTATCTATATAACTGGCATTAGCTGGAGTGTATCTATATAACTGGCATTAGCTGGAGTGTATCTATATAACTGACATTAGCTGGAGTGTATCTATATAACTGGCATTAGCTGGAGTGTATCTATATAACTGGCATTAGCTGGAGTGTATCTATATAACTGACATTACCTGGAGTGTATCTATATAACTGACATTAGCTGGAGTGTATCTATATAACTGACATTAGCTGGAGTGTATCTATATAACTGGCATTAGCTGGAGTGTATCTATATAACTGGCATTAGCTGGAGTGTATCTATATAACTGGCATTAGCTGGAGTGTATCTATATAACTGGCATTAGCTGGAGTGTATCTATATAACTGGCATTAGCTGGAGTGTATCTATATAATTGACATTAGCTGAAGTGTATCTATATAACTGGCATTAGCTGGAGTGTATCTATATAACTGACATTAGCTGGAGTGTATCTATATAACTGACATTAGCTGGAGTGTATCTATATAACTGACATTAGCTGGAGTGTATCTATATAACTGGCATTAGCTGGAGTGTATCTATATAACTGGCATTAGCTGGAGTGTATCTATATAATTGACATTAGCTGAAGTGTATCTATATAACTGGCATTAGCTGGAGTGTATCTATATAACTGGCATTAGCTGGAGTGTATCTATATAACTGGCATTAGCTGGAGTGTATCTATATAATTGACATTAGCTGAAGTGTATCTATATAACTGCCATTAGCTGAAGTGTATCTATATAACTGGCATTAGCTGGAGTGTATCTATATAACTGACATTAGCTGGAGTGTATCTATATAACTGGCATTAGCTGGAGTGTATCTATATAACTGGCATTAGCTGGAGTGTATCTATATAATTGACATTAGCTGAAGTGTATCTATATAACTGGCATTAGCTGGAGTGTATCTATATGACTGGCATTAGCTGGAGTGTATCTATATAACTGGCATTAGCTGGAGTGTATCTATATAATTGACATTAGCTGAAGTGTATCTATATAACTGCCATTAGCTGAAGTGTATCTATATAACTGGCATTAGCTGGAGTGTATCTATATAACTGACATTAGCTGGAGTGTATCTATATAATTGACATTAGCTGAAGTGTATCTATATAACTGGCATTAGCTGGAGTGTATCTATATAACTGGCATTAGCTGGAGTGTATCTATATAACTGGCATTAGCTGGAGTGTATCTATATAATTGACATTAGCTGAAGTGTATCTATATAACTGCCATTAGCTGAAGTGTATCTATATAACTGGCATTAGCTGGAGTGTATCTATATAACTGACATTAGCTGGAGTGTATCTATATAACTGACATTAGCTGGAGTGTATCTATATAACTGGCATTAGCTGGAGTGTATCTATATAACTGACATTAGCTGGAGTGTATCTATATAACTGACATTAGCTGGAGTGTATCTATATAACTGACATTAGCTGGAGTGTATGTATCTATATAACTGGCATTAGCTGGAGTGTATCTATATAACTGGCATTAACTGAAGTGTATCTATATAACTGACATTAGCTGGAGTGTATCTATATAACTGACATTACCTGGAGTGTATCTATATAACTGACATTAGCTGGAGTGTATCTATATAACTGACATTAGTTGGAGTGTATCTATATAACTGGCATTAGCTGGAGTGTATCTATATAACTGGCATTAGCTGGAGTGTATCTATATAACTGGCATTAGCTGGAGAGTATCTATATAATTGACATTAGCTGAAGTGTATCTATATAACTGGCATTAGCTGGAGTGTATCTATATAACTGGCATTAGCTGGAGTGTATCTATATAACTGGCATTAGCTGGAGTGTATCTATATAATTGGCATTAGCTGAAGTGTATCTATATAACTGGCATTAGCTGAAGTGTATCTATATAACTGGCATTAGCTGGAGTGTATCTATATAACTGACATTAGCTGGAGTGTATCTATATAACTGGCATTAGCTGGAGTGTATCTATATAACTGGCATTAGCTGGAGTGTATCTATATAACTGACATTAGCTGAAGTGTATCTATATAACTGGCATTAGCTGGAGTGTATCTATATAACTGGCATTAGCTGGAGTGTATCTATATAACTGGCATTAGCTGGAGTGTATCTATATAACTGCCATTAGCTGAAGTGTATCTATATAACTGGCATTAGCTGGAGTGTATCTATATAACTGACATTAGCTGGAGTGTATCTATATAATTGACATTAGCTGAAGTGTATCTATATAACTGGCATTAGCTGGAGTGTATCTATATAACTGGCATTAGCTGGAGTGTATCTATATAACTGGCATTAGCTGGAGTGTATCTATATAATTGACATTAGCTGAAGTGTATCTATATAACTGCCATTAGCTGAAGTGTATCTATATAACTGGCATTAGCTGGAGTGTATCTATATAACTGACATTAGCTGGAGTGTATCTATATAACTGACATTAGCTGGAGTGTATCTATATAACTGGCATTAGCTGGAGTGTATCTATATAACTGGCATTAGCTGGAGTGTATGTATCTATATAACTGGCATTAGCTGGAGTGTATCTATATAACTGACATTAGCTGGAGTGTATCTATATAACTGACATTAGCTGGAGTGTATCTATATAACTGACATTAGCTGGAGTGTATGTATCTATATAACTGGCATTAGCTGGAGTGTATCTATATAACTGGCATTAACTGAAGTGTATCTATATAACTGGCATTAACTGAAGTGTATCTATATAACTGGCATTAGCTGGAGTGTATCTATATAACTGACATTACCTGGAGTGTATCTATATAACTGACATTAGCTGGAGTGTATCTATATAACTGACATTAGCTGGAGTGTATCTATATAACTGGCATTAGCTGGAGTGTATCTATATAACTGGCATTAGCTGGAGTGTATCTATATAACTGGCATTAGCTGGAGTGTATCTATATAACTGGCATTAGCTGGAGTGTATCTATATAATTGACATTAGCTGAAGTGTATCTATATAACTGGCATTAGCTGGAGTGTATCTATATAACTGGCATTAGCTGGAGTGTATCTATATAACTGACATTCGCTGAAGTGTATCTATATAACTGCCATTAGCTGAAGTGTATCTATATAACTGGCATTAGCTGGAGTGTATCTATATAATTGACATTAGCTGAAGTGTATCTATATAACTGCCATTAGCTGAAGTGTATCTATATAACTGGCATTAGCTGGAGTGTATCTGTATAACTGGCATTAGCTGGAGTGTATCTGTATAACTGACATTACCTGGAGTGTATCTATATAACTGGCATTAGCTGGAGTGTATCTATATAACTGACATTAGCTGGAGTGTATCTATATAACTGACATTAGCTGGAGTGTATCTATATAACTGACATTAGCTGGAGTGTATCTATATAACTGACATAAGCTGGAGTGTATCTATATAACTGGCATTAGCTGGAGTGTATCTATATAACTGACATTAGCTGGAGTGTATCTATATAACTGACATTAGCTGGAGTGTATCTATATAATTGACATTAGCTGGAGTGTATCTATATAACTGACATTAGCTGGAGTGTATCTATATAACTGACATTAGCGGGAGTGTACCTATATAATTGACATTAGCTGGAGTGTATCTGTATAACTGGCATTAGCTGGAGTGTATCTATATAACTGGCATTAGCTGGAGTGTATCTATATAACTGACATTAGCTGGAGTGTATCTATATAACTGGCATTAGCTGGAGTGTATGTATCTATATAACTGACATTAGCTGGAGTGTATCTATATAACTGACATTAGCTGGAGTGTATCTATATAACTGACATAAGCTGGAGTGTATCTATATAACTGGCATTAGCTGGAGTGTATCTATATAACTGACATTAGCTGGAGTGTATCTATATAACTGACATTAGCTGGAGTGTATCTATATAATTGACATTAGCTGGAGTGTATCTATATAACTGACATTAGCTGGAGTGTATCTATATAACTGACATTAGCGGGAGTGTACCTATATAATTGACATTAGCTGGAGTGTATCTGTATAACTGGCATTAGCTGGAGTGTATCTATATAACTGGCATTAGCTGGAGTGTATCTATATAACTGACATTAGCTGGAGTGTATCTATATAACTGGCATTAGCTGGAGTGTATGTATCTATATAACTGGCATTAGCTGGAGTGTATCTATATAACTGGCATTAGCTGGAGTGTATGTATCAATATAACTGGCATTAGCTGGAGTGTATGTATCTATATAACTGACATTAGCTGGAGTGTATCTATATAACTGACATTAGCTGGAGTGTATGTATCAATATAACTGGCATTAGCTGGAGTGTATCTATATAACTGACATTAGCTGGAGTGTATCTATATAACTGACATTAGCTGGAGTGTATCTATATAACTGACATTAGCTGGAGTGTATCTATATAATTGACATTAGCTGGAGTGTATCTATATAACTGGCATTAGCTGGAGTGTATCTGTATAACTGGCATTAGCTGGAGTGTATCTGTATAACTGGCATTAGCTGGAGTGTATCTGTATAACTGGCATTAGCTGGAGTGTATCTGTATAACTGGCATTAGCTGGAGTGTATCTGTATAACTGGCATTAGCTGGAGTGTATCTGTATAACTGACATTAGCTGGAGTGTATCTGTATAACTGGCATTAGCTGGAGTGTATCTATATAACTGGCATTAGCTGGAGTGTATCTATATAACTGGCATTAGCTGGAGTGTATCTATATAACTGACATCAGCTGGAGTGTATCTATATAACTGACATTAGCTGGAGTGTATCTATATAACAGTGTCAGCATTATTATATGGGCTACAAGTACAGGAGCAGAGATTACGGAGAGCTGGGCGGGCGTCTCACTAGTCACCTGCTCTCACACAAGGTGCATGAACACGTCCAGGTGAGCTAGTAACATCATGCATAATTCACCTATACATTAGCCGTGTGTGTGAGCGGCAGGTGTCCGTGTCAGGCCCGGCCTGTGTCAGGTGTCTCACATTAGTGTTATCACCACATACAGCTCAGTCTTATTCTTTTCCAGTGTCAGTACAGATAGCGAGGCACCTTTCTACGACATGTTTTTACCAATGGGCATGTGAGACAACAGAGCGGGAAGAGATAAACTCTGGATGGCACAAAGAGTAAGCGGAATGTTATTGGATAAATTATAGAGGCTTATTGGTTGCTATGGGCAACTTCTCCACTCATCCTCTATAGAAGGTATGATACATTTCCCCCAAAGTAGACAATCCAGCCCCCTTCCAGCCTCTAATCTGGAATAGGCTGGAGGAGATAGCGTCATGTGGCGGTCACTATATGTCATAAGACTCCGGCAATATCCCCCACTGTCTGGTCTACGCAGTAGAGGATTTGCCGACTTCCATCCTGCCCAGCATTTACTGTGAGTGATACTCAGAGGGCCCCACCGCACCCGCTGCACCCATTTTTTGAATACTCACCCTCCAGATTCCTGCACCAACAGCAGCAGCACTGTTAAATCACTGTGTAAATGGCGCAGCAGCCATTTTCACGGCGTTCCGTGCATGTGCAGTAGAGAAATCACTGGGAAAATGGCCGGCACGCCATTTTCTCAGAGATCTGCGCATGCTTAGTAGAGTCTGAAACCTACAGCGCTGCCGGCAGAGAGGAGGGGCCCGAATGGAGAAGGCTGCACACAGGCCTCCTCCTCTCTTAAAGTGACCCTGCCCCTTATGTGTCCTCTCTTAAAGTGTCCTCTCTTAAAGTGACCCTGCCCTGCAGTGTAACCTACGTAGCGCACCCAAGATGGCTGCCACACCTGGTGCTTTTATTGGTCGGATAAATAATCCGTGTGATTTATTATTTCAAATAGATGTGTCACCTCTTATTATGTTCATGATTTCTGTAAAGTGCCTTTAATAAAAGTGTGATAATACATTATTATTATTATTATTATTATTATTATTTTTAAAGTGGAACTGAAGCTACTGTCCTCCTTTATCAGCCAGGTAAGCTCTCAAAAATCCCCTGCAGTGTCTGAAACCCATAACATATTATAAGCATATTTCCCACACAATTAAAACCTTAGCACGCGTATGATGCCTTTCAACAAGAACTGTTTATACAAAAGTTCCCACTGTATTCTTGTATATAAAATACATACATCGGACGTTACAGCTCTGTCTCAATCTACACTTTACATTGGGTATATACATTGTATTTATTTACTAGTAACAGAATACTTGTTATCACTAGAGCTTAGGGGCAGATGCACTAAGCCGTGGAGAGAGATACAGTGGAGAGAGGTAAAATACCAGCCAATCAGCTGCTAACTGCCATCTTAAAGGATGGGTTTAAAAAATGACAGTTAGTAGCTGGTTGGCTGGTACTTTGGAGGTTATTCCGAGTTGATCGCTCGCTGACGATTTTCGCAGCGCAGCAATCAGGTAACAAAATCCGGCAAAACTGCGCATGCGCCACAATGCGCACGCGCGTCGTACGGGTACAAAGAACATTGTTGCTGTCAGGAGCGGATCTTGCTACGGGCACACTGGATTTTTGCCCGGGGCGCCACCTTCCGGAGGGCGCCGGCGCCATCCGGCGGGTGCCATGCCATGGCAAGATCCGCTACTGTGCGGCGCTGTGAAGGAAACTAGACGGGTTATGCTACCCGTCTAGTTTCCCTTCAGGGAGAGGATCTTTGCTGTGCGCTGCGTGATGACGTCATCGCGCACCGCACAGCATTGTGGGTCTGGCACATAGACACTAGGGGTCATAATTGACCTCAAGTGTCTATGCTGTGCTATGGGAGAGACATCATGACGTCTCTCCCATAGATCCGAGGAGCGGTGCCGGCGGAGGTCAGCAGCAGTCGGGAATCAGAAGAGGGGATAGTAAGTATTAATTAATAAAAAAAATATATATTTTTTTTGTAATCGGCGCTACTCAACTGGGGGCACAACTCTACAGGGGGCGTAACTGACCACGCCCCTGTATGAAGCCACGCCCCTATTTCCGCCTGGGGCGCCACAAGGGCTGTGCAATGGTTCTAGCGAAGAATCCAGTCGCACAGCCGATCGCAAGGAGATTGACAGGATGAGGGCGTTTATGGGTGTCAACTGACCGTTTCCTGGGAGTGTTTGGGAAAACGCAGGCGTGTCCAGGCGTTTGCAGGGCGGGTATCTGACATCAATTCTGGGGCCTCCGTCGCTGGATTCATCGCACAGGATGAGTAACTAAAGGGCTGGTCTTGTTTTGCACAAAATGGTTTTGTACCGCTCGGCTGCACAATCGTTCGCACACTTGCAAAGTGAAAATACACTCCTCCGTGGGCGGCGACTCTGCGTTTGCACGGCTGCTAAAAGTAGCGAGCGATCAACTCGTAATGAGGGCCCTTATCTCCATCCACTTTATCTTTCTTCAAAGCTTATAGACCCCTATATCCTGGATTGAGACTGAGCCCCAAATAGTATATAACATCCATGACGGAAAAGTTTGATACCAATATTATATTATTTAATTGGCTTTAAATATTTATTATGCAGGTTTGTATATCGTAAGGTTCTGATCTCCTTTTGGACTGATGCATGGCGATATAGCCGGGATTCTCTCCATAAATCTATATTGCATTCATTTACGTCAGTCGCTCTGAATTGCAGACCTACGCCTGGCTGGATCACGTCATCGGCAAAGATCCCGGGATCATGACGCCATTACCGAGTGTCTATCTGAAGTGTACATCGATGATCATGAACACAATGAACTTCAGCATCGATTACTCAGCGCCCTTCATTCCTACGTCACTTAAAGATTCTTACAAAGCGTTAGTGACGCAGCAGCTACTGTCCCCGTCACATCAGCTGATCTCCAAGACCGGACACCAGGTAAACCCCAGGCAATTAGACTTACTGTACGTGCCATCTGCATCTAATGGGAAGTACGTATGTTATACAGTATAAGGCAGAGGTTCCCAAACTGTGTGCCGTGGCTCCCTGGGGGTGCTTTGGGACACTTGCAGGGGTGCCCTGGGTTGGTGGTCCAGGACCAATTCAAATTATTAATGGTCAATATAATAGGCAAAACCAGTGCTGGTGGCTGCCAGTCATAAAATATGTGGCCAAACAGAAGCATATCCTGTCCCTCACCACACAACTGACCCTAAGGATGACCTATAAACGCCATCTACTTAATGTAATATTTCTTTCTAAATTTCTCAATAAGAAATTTTTGGCCTAGGGGTGCCGTGAAAAAAATTCTGATATTCTAGGGCGCTGTGATTCAAAAAAGTTTGGAAACCACTGGTATATGGCTTAAAGTCAGCCTGGCAACATGAGACATAGGGGTCTATTTATCAATGTGCCCGGCGATGTTTCTGCATGCGTTCCACGTTTTCCAGTATTGTGCTTTTTTATCAAGCTGTGCACGCGGACGCAGTAATAACCCAATCTATGTAGCTCAAGTAACCCGATTTTGTGGCTTAAGTATCACTGTTGGGCTGCGTCGAGACAGCTGCTCTATGGCGATGAGTCTGAAAAGTTGCGCAGCCCGATCGCATACAACAATAGATGCCCTTTATATAAAGTTATAATGACCGACTGTCCTGCCAGCCACAATAAAGAGTCGTTTTGTAGTCGGTGTAACCCCAAAATAGAAACGATTGATTTATTATTTTTTTTAATAATAATGATGATGTCACTACAACAATCCCTATTGTGTAATGGTTGTCAAGTGTCTGTTGTCTCATTTAGGTTTCACGCTCCGGTTATGACTTAAACAATACAATAAACCCTCAAAAGTTGAATACACAGTCAAATGTAAAAATGACACTGCAATACCTGGGGGCGGGGTTCTGTCTGACCAATGAGGTGATAAAGCCGAAAGATGAGCTCAACATGTTCCAGCAGGTCTGTGCCGGTGAGAGCATCTGCGTGTTTAAGGGTTACCTGAGCCCCGGAGGTAAGTGCTCGCTAGTACCCTGGCTCGCTTTCCCTGTGCAGGCACCATGGCCTGTACGAATGATAATCCAAAACCCATCCCCCCATAATAGTCAGCGACACAAGTAGTAGAGTTACAGTACTACGGTTCAATACTTATTCGATCTACCTTGTCATTATGGGGGTCATTCCGAGTTGATCGTCGATTTTCCCAGCGCAGCGATCAGGTTTCTACTGCGTATGCATATGCACCACAATGCGCAGGCGCGTCATACGGGTACAAAGCGGATCGTTGCTGAGCGATGGATTTAACGAAGAATCCATTCGCACAGCCGATCGCAGGATTGACAGAAAGAAGACGTTTATGGGTGTCAACTGATTCTTTTCTGGGAGTGGTAGGGAAAACCCAGGCGTGTCCGGGCGTTTGCATGGCGGGTGTGTGACGTCAATTCCGGCACCAAAAAGACTGAAGTCCAGACCTACTCTGAAACTGCACAAAATGTTTTTGCAGAGCTCGGCTGCAAAGCCGTTCGCACACTTGCAAAGCGAAAATACGCTCCCCCATGGGCGGTGACTATGCGTTTGCACGGCTGCTAAAAGTAGCTAGCGAGCGATCAACTCGGAATGACCCCCTATATTCCTTTACATTCCCCTTTTACCTTGTTGTACATTGGACTCCAAATCCAAAGTGGAAGGTGATAACGCACCAGCCAATCAGCTCCTAACAGTCATTTTTCAAACCCGTAATGATTGGCTGGTGCGTTATCACCTTGCCCTTATCACTTCTCAAGGCTTAATACATCTGCCCCACTGTCTCCTACGCACCTGCAGATAGTTGCAGAGAAGCCAATCCTCATAGTAGCCAAGTCCTGCGGAAGGAAACACCATTATATATTTGTCTCTCTCTGCCTTCTCTCGTTACGTTGTTGTATTACCAGTGACAAGTCATGTAAACGAGGAGGGAGGGGACAGATTGAGCAGGCATTCTAGCAGTCATATAATAGATGGCTCCTGTGAGTAAAGGCCGGAATCACAGATTTATACGGCTTGTAAAACCTCAGAAAAGTCTGAGTTCTCATGAACGTTTCACAATCACAGCTGGACTTCAGCAGATTCTGGTGCGCCAGGCGAAACCGATGTGATAGACGATTTGCAAAAAGCTAGTGGGCCAGCGAAGAGCGGATTATTAAGAATATATGGATATGATGTAATACCTGCTATCACGGAAAGCCTATATACATTTACATGCATGTGTTGTTTGGTATGTCCAGCACTCTAACCAGCTCTAATCATTTAGTGGCCCATTTATCAACCAGTCATAAATCTCGTGACTGATAACACATGTTGCGTATGATAAATGATGCTCCAGCCAATCTGCTGCCAACTGTCACTTTTGTAAACACATGACAGTACATGGCTGATTGGCTGGAGCACCATTCATCATTCACAACGCGTTTTATCACTCGTTGATAAATGAGCCCCTTAGTATTTTGCCAGTTCTAACTATGAATTTGTCACCCGTACCTAAGACACGTTCCAGATAATCTCCCGGCGCCACTTCGGATGTCCATTCAGTGCCAGCGTCTACATCAACGGGCTCATAGCGGCTAGAATCAGCTGGTGCTGCGAGTACCGCTACCGCCCGGGACAGCAGCAGGGAAGGCGTGGCTGTTTCCGAATTATCCAGCTGAATGGAGGAAAGCCATGCGTCAGGTACATCCGCCGTAACACACTACAGTAATTAGGAGGCAGGGAGGGGCAATTGCACATTCAGGCCTTTTAGTTTCCACCAATGGGTGCTGTCCCAGAGTAAAAGGTAACTGTACTGATGTACTGTATAAAACCCTTCTAAAAAGAGGAGAAGTGGAGGTAACCAATCAGCTTCGAGCTATTATTTATTTAGTATGTTCTATAAAATGACAGCTAGAATGTGATTGGTTACTAAGAGCAATCTTTAATGCTGTTCTATTTAGAAGGTGTGATACATCTCACCCTTGCTGGTTCTCATGGGCTGATAAAAGCACACAGCTCAACAGAAGGTTTTCTTACAAGGTTTCAGGAGAGGAAGTGGGACTGGGACATCAACAGTAGGGAAACCTAAAACACGGGTTCTCAAACTCGGTCCTCAGGACCCCACACAGTTCATGTTTTGCAGGTCACCTGTAGATTTTTGAAATGTGACAGTTGGTGATACACAGTGCAGCTGCTGGGTGACATGGAAAACATGAACCGTGTGGGGTCCTGAGGACCGAGTTTGAGAACCACTGACCTAAAACAAAGTGATCTGTGGCTCTAGGTAGACAGTCATTAGGTCAACCCCATATGGTCGACAAGCAGTGCTATTTTTGTAGAAAAATAGGTTCATGAACAACCGGGGTGGCAGCGGTGGGCGGAGCTGTAGATAATTGTGGGAGGAGCTACAGTGGGGGGGAAGCACCTTTGTAAAAATAAAGAATCATCCTTTTGCACCACAAAAATGGATGTGGCCTTGCTGTAAGGGGCGTGGCATTCGCTTCTTTGCACGCCACGCTTTTGGCAAGGTGGCTCGCTGCACTTGCCACAGGTTACTGTTCCCAATCAGTCTACGTGGATAGCAAATCAAACAGAAGTTGAGAAAACATTTTTTCCCCCCACTTTTTCCGACCATTTGTGTCGACTTTTATTACCTGTCGACCTATTGCCTGTCGATCTATCATCCAGAACCTGTAGCCGGAACTTTGTTGGCCCCATAGTAAAATTCTGGAGGTGCCCCTCCTTAATTCTTCTACAGAGACACCTCTCTCCACAGTGGTTGTTCATTTATGACCTATAATGTTGCCCTTGTTCATTTTAATATTATTATTATTATCATTTATTTATATGGCGCCACAAGGAGTCCGCAGCGCCTTATAACGTATACAAACAGGAACAATATGTTCACAAAAGAAAAGGAAAAAAATGTGACCTACAGTACAAAACACAGACCATGGGGGTAATTCCAAGTTGATCGCAGCAGGAGTTCTGTTAGCAATTGGGCAAAACCATGTGCACTGCAGGGGAGGCAGATATAACATGTGCAGAGAGAGTTAGATTTTGGTGTGGTGTGTTCAATCTGCAATCTAATTTGCAGTGTAAAAATAAAGCAGCCAGTATTTACCCTGCACAGAAATAAAATAACCCACCCAAATCTAACTCTCTCTGCAAATGTTATATCTGCCACACCTGCAGTGCACATGGTTTTGCCCAACTGCTAAAAAATTTCCTGCTGCGATCAACTTGGAATTACCCCCCATGTACAAGGGGCCTAATTCAGAGTTGATCGTAGATGTGCTAAATTTAGCACAGCTACAATCGGCTTCCCTGACATGCGGGGGGATGCCCAGCACATGGCTAGTCCCCCCCGCATGTCAGGGCCGCCCCCCCCCCGCACAAGTACAAAAGCATCGCACAGCGGCGATACTTTTGTACTGGAAGAGTAACTCCCAGCCAGCGCAGGCAGGGGCTGCTCATCTCTGCCCAGGACGCAGCGGCTGCGTGTGACATCACGCAGCTGCCGCAGCCCGCCCCCCAACAGTCCGGGCACGCCTGCGTTGTCCGGACCACGCCCCCTAAACGGCAGCCAAACGCTGCTGGCCCACCCCCTCCCGCCCAGCGACCGCCTCTGCCTATCAATCAGGCAGAGGCGATCGCTGGCCTAAGACAGCTGTCGGCTGTCTGGCATGCGCCGGTGCACTGCAGCGTCGGCACATGCGCAGTTCAAACCTGATCGCTGCTGTGCGAAAACAGCCTGAAAACTGCCGAGTCCACGTTTTCAGGCATGGCCAATTGGCCGGACCTATTTTTTTAGCAGGCAATTTTGGGACCTTGGTCGACATCTATATGGGCCGGGTCATCCCCTGCACCCACTATAGCTAAGCCCACGATCCGTAGCACTATGTATATTAATACGCACCCGTTCTCCACCTCTTCTAGGTGTTTGGAGCGTCAAAATAGCCAAAATAAACATCAGACAACGCCAGGAAGAGACCGCACTTGTGATGGGCCCGTCCCCAGCCAAGAGAAGGGTATGTTTCCATTGAGATCCGTAGTGGGGAATAAGCTGCTGGGGGCCACATGTGGCCCCTCAGCTTTCCTATGTCTCTCCATGTGGGGGGTGATTTCCCCCTGGTGAATTTTCTGTAAAAGCAGCAGCACATCTAGCCCGCCTGATCTCGCTGTCCCTATTTCAGCACTAGAAAAGAAGACGGGGACTATGCAGGTGACGACCTATAGCACACACAGCCTCTGCGTAGCTCCGCCCAATACGCAGCCCCCAGCCAGGCGGAGGAGGAGGGTAAAGAAGAAGACCGCCAAACAGGAGGCGTCTGACTCGGAGCAGGAGAATAAACTGCACCACAGATATCAGAGACTCCGGAAACCCCGCCAGAGAGGTGAGGCTGCGCAATGCTATCCTGTCTCTGTAATCTGTAGATGCCCTGGGGCTGGCAAATAATTGAACCCTTCCCCATTTTCTGAGTTTCCGCATAAACGTGACATCTAACATGTCCAGATCTTCATCGATGTAAAGGAAAACCAATGAATCAAATAACACACAATACAATTTACTTTTTAATTCATTGTTTGAGAAAAATGATCCAACATTGAAGGTCTTTGGTCCTCATTCAGCATAGATTGCAATTGCAAAGCTGCTCGTAGCAGCTGCAAGTGCAATTCATAGCAATGCAAATGGAGTAGGAGGTGCATTTGCGATCGTAGCGTCGCAGCCTGGGATCAACAACGCAGACTGCTGGCTGAGTAAGCCTCAACTTACTCAGGCTGGCCGTCGCGGCTTCTTGCGAGGACAAGGAAAGTGCGTCTTGCGACGCAGTCCTTGGCCTCACCACTCCCAGAAAAAGGGAGCGACAATCAGGCAGAGGCATTCGCAATACGATCTGGGCCCATGGCAGCAAAATGGCCCAAAACCATGACTCTGATAATGGATTCCTGTGTTGGAATCCACTATTTGGTTTCCTCCAAACATGATGTTTCTCATTTAAGCCAAAAAGCTCTACTTTAGAGTCATCCATCCACAGAACATTCTTCCAGTAGTCTACCTGCTTACACTGTGGTGTAGTGGCTTCCTCCGTTCTGTGTGCCACGCACAGTGGGGGTCATTCCGAGTTGATCGCTAGCTGCCGTTGTTCGCTGCGTAGCGATCAGTTGGAAAAAAAAAAGCAAATCTGAGCATGCATCGCAATGCGCAGGCGCGTCGTACGGGTACAAAGAGCATTGTGGTTTTGCACAGGTTCTAGCGACGATTCCATTCGCATAGCCGATCGCAAGGAGATTGACAGGAAGAGGGCGTTTATGGGTGTCAACTGACTGTTTTCTGGGAGTGTTTGGGAAAATGCAGGCGTGGCCAGGCATTTGCAGTAGAGATGAGCGGGTTCGGTTTTACTCGGTTCTCAAAACGGCATCTAATTGGCTCACGGATGTCACGTGTTTTGGATAGCCAATAAGATTCGGTTTTGAGAACCGAGTAAAACCGAATCCGCTCATCTCTAATTTGCAGGGCGGGTATCTGACGTAAATTCCGGGACCTTCGTCGCAGCAATCGTCGCAAAGAATAAGTAACTACAGGGCTGGTCTTGTTCTGCACAAAATGTGTTTGTTACCGCTCGGCTGCACAGGCGTTCACACTCTTGCAAAGTGAAAATACACTCCCCCGTGGGTGGCGACTATGCGCTTGCACGGCTGCTAAAAGTAGCTAGCGAGCGATCAACTCGGAATGAGGGCCAGTACTCTTACAAAGTGATTGCCTGATGATGGACTCGTGAGCTGACACCAGCCAGTACAGAGGAGGCTGCAGATCCTGGTACGTTCCCCCGGGGGTCTCTATAATAGGACATGCCTTGCACTTGGGAGTAGTATGTGTTGGACACCCACTCCTGGGCATAGTAACGGTGTAGAAGTTTCTCCATGGGTCCGCACTATTTGCCTGACAGAGCATTGCTGAGGGACAAAATCTTTAGGAATCATACGGTCACCTTTCCAGGCCTGAGGAGCATCCGCAGAACATTCTGTAATCTCCAGTGATCGGACCTGACCTGCGCTCACAGACCTGAGTGGTGAGGACCAGACCCCGGGAGGGAAGGTTCTCTATTTAATGCTGAGCCACCCAAACTCATGGCTCTCATCCTAGTGATGGACCCTCCTGACTCCATTTATCCCCTTAACCATACCTCCCAACATGACCCTCTCCAGGAGGGACACAATGCTCTGCTCCTGGACTTCCCTATTAATTTATGATTGCCAGCACCTGTTTTGAACAGGTTAATGGATAAGATAGGCGTTTCAGCACAGGTGATGGCAATCATACATTAAGAAGGAAGTCCAGAAGCAGAGCATTCTGTCCCTCCTGGAGAGGGTGATGTTGGGAGGTATGCCTTAACTGAGGTTCTAGAGCAGGCATTCCCAACCAAGGTCCTCAAGGCACACCAACAGGGCAGGTTTTAGTGATATCCAGGCTGCAGCACAGATGGTTAAATCAAAATAACTGAGCTACTAATTAAGTCACCTGTGCCGAAGCCTGGATATCACTAAAACATGCACTGTTCGTGTGCCTTGAGGACCGTGGTTGGGAATGCCTGTTCTAGAGGTTCAAATTATTTTTCAGACAGAGAAGCTTCATGTTGGGTCAATAAATGAATGTAATCCCTGCACATCTATAGCCCGGGGGCTAGACTGTGATAAACAGCACTGAGATTAGAGAATGATGATAACGTGGCTGGATTTACGTTAGATGGTACCAGTCAGCACCAGGAGAGGGACGGCTGCAATTAAATTGGACTTGCCTATAATAAAAGGTAATCACCATCACTTTATAGCAGTCACAGATTCCAAAAAAGTCTGCAGCGCTCCACCGCTAAAACAGGAAGAGGAGGATGGAGGACAGTCCCCTGCAGTGGATGAATGGGAGATACTGGCGGAAACCAGCGTATACAGTGATGCGGCAACCCCAATACATGAAGGTCAGGAAGATCCGGAGTCACCGCCATCAGGGAAGGCAAGTCCAGCAGTAACACAGCGCACGGAGAGCGCCGGTCTCTGTGCGGAGGAATGTGACACCGGTGAGTAATGACTCTGTGACCCCTAAGTGATAGTCTGCTGGATGCAGATTACAGACCGGGTTAGTGTTGCCCTTTAAATTATTGCTTTTTTTTGGCACGATTTTGGGGTGTGAGACCCATTACCAAGCAATTATGACGACAATTGCGCTGGCAGAGAATACATCTTAAATATTACCGGGTTTGGCCATATATTCAACAGTCTCTAATCCATTATGATTACTGAGATTATTATATAGTTTATTATTTAACAGTTATCTATATAGCTCACACATTACGCAGCACTTTACAGAGAGTATATCAGTCATTCACACCAGTCCCTGCACCAGTGGAGTTTACACTCTATGGGGGTCATCCAGAGTTGATTGCTAACTGAAAATGTTCGCTGCGCTGCGATTAAGGAAAAAAACTGCCCTTCTGCGCATGCGGCGCAATGCGCACGTGCAACGTAATTTAACAACGGCCGATGTATTTTCACACAAGGTCTAGCGAAGCTTTTCAGTCGCAATGGCCGCCGCAGAGTGATTGACATGAAGTGGGCGTTTCTGACAGTGTTCAGGGAGTGTTCGAAAAAACGCAGGCGTGGCAGGGCGTTTGTGACGTCAAATCCGGAACTGAACAGTTTGAAGTGATCGCAAGCGCAGAGTAGGTCTGAAGCTACTCAGAAACTTACAATATTTTTTTTTTGCCGCTCCACGATCCTTTGATTTGCACTTCTGCTAAGCTAAAATACACTCCCAGTGGGAGGCGGCATAGCGTTTGCACGGCTGCTAAAAACTGCTAGCGAGCGATCAACTCGGAATGACCACCTATATTCCCTATCACACGGACTAATTGTTGTCAGAAGCCCAGTGACTTAGCGGAACACCCGAAAAGAACCTTACACAAACACAGGGAGAACACACAAACTGGACACATATAGAGGCCATATGAATTGAACTCATGTCTCACTGCTGTGAAGCAGTAATGCTAGCCACTACGCCAACACTGCTGGTCATAAAATGCATGTAATGAGTTTAGGAACAACTCTGTGACCGCATTATTGGATTTCCCTGCAACTATACCAAGGTGCTCTGATATATACAGTATGGTTACTGGTAATGTGTTATAGGGGGCCTGCAGATTCACATTGACAGCCATTGAAAGACCAATAAGAGCAATATATTGTATATGTAATAAAACGTCCCTCAATAATCTCAGACGTGTAACTGCACAAATTCACGTACAATAAATTTTAGTAGCAATGAATATAAAACACGATTAACATGTTCTGCATTTTCTGTGATGTTTCTTCTGCGTATGTAATGAGACAGTAACTCGTCTGCAATACCGTCTGTATACACAGCAGAGTCCATTCACCGGAAATTAGCGATGGCGCTGAGAGAAGGGACCAGGTACTCAGACGTGGAGCTGAGCGACTCCACTGACAGCAGCGATAATCCCAGCATTACAGGTGTGTTACCTATCGCTAGGGACCATCTTCCCGCGAAATGCTCCAGTGATATGAGACCAGGTAGCCCACTACCAGTGGCGGAGCAGCAGGTGGCAGCAGAGAGCCAGAAACAGGAGGAGGAGAAGATGAAGGGAGAAGATGAAGAGGAGGAGGCAGGTGAAGACGATCTTCTTTGCCAGGTGAGATGGAATAAAACCCAAATCATCTCACTCTGAAAGGCCTATTTATTAAGATGCAAAAAAGCCCCATCTCCATCTGTTTTTCCCCAGAGATAAGGTTTTTATTTATTTATCTATCAAAGGAAACTGCCTGCAGGTGGCTATTGCCGACGCTAGTCACCACTGGCCAAAGAATGGGGAGAGCGAATTACTGCTAATTTAACAAGGAACGCAGTGATACAAATATCATTGTCGCTATCTCAGCACGGGGCTATAAAGAAAAAAAAAAAATGCTTTATTACTAACCTAACGTACGTTTTATTTTAATACAGGATGATAAATAGACCCCTAAGGCATACGTTACCACTTACAGGCCCTCATTCCGAGTTGTTCGCTAGCTAGCTGCTTTTAGCAGCCGTGCAAACGCTAAGCCGCCGCCCACTGGGGGTGTATCTTAGCAGAAGTGCGAACGATAGGATTGCAGAACGGCACCAACATTTTTTAGAGCAGTTTCTGAGTAGCTGCAGACCTACTCCTAGATTGCGATCACTTCAGACTGTTTAGTTCCTGTTTTGACGTCACAAACACACCCTGCGTTCGGCCAGCCACGCCCGCGTTTTCTCAGGCACGCCTGCGTTTGTATCTGACACGCCTGCGTTTTTCCTGGCACTCCCTGAAAACGGTCAGTTGACACCCAGAAACACCCACTTCCTGTCAATCACTCAGCGGCCAGCAGTGCGACTGAAAAGCTTCGCTAGACCTTGTGTGAAACTACATAGTTCGTTGTGAAAGTACATTGCGCATACGCATTGCATCCCATACGCATAAGTACCGCTTTTTAGCCTGATCGCTGCGCTGCGAACAGCATCTAGCGATCAACTTGGAATGACCCCCACTGTCTGTAACAGTCCATTTCATAAAGTAATTCCTGACATATAGTAAATGGTTACGCACATTCCTGCACCACTTCTATTTTGTGTTTAAACGATATGTAGTCATTATGTTGACACTAAGTGTTGACAGGACACACCATGATTAGGCTGCAGCTAGAGCTCAAACACTGTCAAAATGCTTTGTCAACATCCCGAGCGTCGACATGCACTATTCAAAATTCAGGGCACGTCGACATATCATATCACCCCCATCTAAACTGCAATATTGTGTTGTGTAATACCGGCCCTTTCCACTTATACAGATCACAGACCTCACGGCGGTCCTGCGGGAGTGCGACGAGGTGGAGCAGCTGGTCCTCCGCAACACCGGTATGACAGACTTCCTGCTACAGCACCTCGCTCCCGCAATAACAGGCAGCAGGTCCGAGCTGGAAAGCCTCAACTTAAACCTCAACGACATCGGACCTGGCGGAGCAGAGACGCTCGTCCACCTGGTCAGGGAGAAAGCTTCCATAAAGAGTCTCTTGTGAGTATCATGTGCTGTCAATGTTCTGTCTCCTCCGCTGCAAACTGCCTCCAATGGAACGGTTCAAGCTTGCCCAGTTCTCATAGATCCAGGGGCAAACATAAGTAGTCAGAAAAAGGTTAAACTTTACATAATAATCAAACATACCGTATATACTCGAGTATAAGTCGACCCGAATATAAGCCGAGGCACCTAATTTTACCACAAAAAACTGGGAAAAATTACTGACTCTAGTATAAGCCTAGGGTGGGAAATGCACGGTGCCAGGGGTTTTCATGCTCAGGGTGTCATGCTCGTTGCCAGGGATTTTATGCGGTAGGTGTTATGCTTGTTGCCAGGGGGTAATGTTTGTTTCTAGGGTTGTGCCCCCAGTGCCACATATACCCCCAGTGACAGATAAAAACATGCCCCCGTTGCTTTGCCCCCAGTAGTTATGCCCCTTCTTTGCCCCCAGTATTGTGCCCCCTCTTTCATTGCCCACAGTAGTTATGACCCCTCTTTCTTTGCCCCAGTAGTTGTGGTGCCCCCTTTCTTTGCCCCCAGTAGTTGTTGTGCCCCCTTTCTTTGCCCCCAGTAGTTGTTGTGCCCCCTTTCTTTGCCCCCAGTAGTTGTTGTGCCCCCTTTGTTTGCCCCCTGTTACTGTGCCCCCTTTGCAGCTTACAAACATAAACACACACTAAAACAATACTTACCACTGCCCCGCTCCTGCTTCCCGACCGCTTCTTCTGCTGCTGCGCTGCTCCGCTCCGTCTGGCCGCCGCTCCATCTGTTCATCCGCTCCGTCTGGCCGCCGCTCCATCTGGATCCCCGCTCCGTCTGGCCGCCGCTCCATCTGGATCCCCGCTCCGTCTGGTCGCCGCTCCGTCTGGCCGCCCGCGCCGGCGCCCGCTTCCCGGCACCCGATCATCTCTATGGGAGAGACGTCATGACGTCTCTCCCATAGCAACGCCGCACAGACACTAGAGGTCAATAATGACCTCTAGTGTCTGTCCCTGGAGCCGGCTGCAGCGGACGCCCACACAGCCCACGGCGTCTGCTGCAGCCGTTGACTCGAGTATAAGCCGAGGGGGGCTTTTTCAGCATAGAAAACTGTGCTGAAAAAGTCGGCTTATACTCGAGTATATACGGTAATAGAACCAGTACTTCACTTTCTAATCATTCTCCCACCTCATAGTAAGGCGCCTGTCTCTTCTTCCTGGTAGCTACTCTCTTGTCCAGTGTACAGATTGAGCGGTGATGTCTCCACACACAGCAAACTTGGTGGAAGAAGCTGCTACCACCGGGCCTGTGCAGCAGCTCCGCTCTGTCCCTTACACTGCATGATGTGGCAGCAGCTGTAGTAATCGCATTATATACTATTGTTATCGTGGTCATAATTTGAGCCGCTGGCTAAGAGGAGAGGGGTTTATTATTATTGCTCACACACCGATATCACAGACGTCATACAGCCGAGGATTAAACAGACTTGGATGCCAGATTCTATGGATTATAATTATTGGGCATGTAGCGGCAGCAGCCAATGGGCCCTAATGCGTTCCGGAATTGATCAGTATAGCCACCAGTAATTGAAGAGACGTAAGAAAATAAAGTGTGAAGCCTGGCTGCTCTTTAAATCTTTCCTGACCCAACCGTATAATAATGCATTGTGTTCGCTGCTTCTCTGCAGATTGCACGGGAACCAATTAGGCGATGAAGGCGTGCAGACACTGATGAGAGGGCTGTCGGAGCTTCTGAGGAAGGACAGCGACTCCTCGCATGACACGTCTGGCTGCCAGTTATCGGAGCTGGACATAGGAGGAAATCAGCTTGCCAGCGATGGACTTAGAAGCGTTGCAGCCTTTCTCCGACTTAACCCACCTCTAACGCACCTGGGCCTGGACCACAGCTGCGGAGAGGCCTGCGACGCCTGGCAGGAGCTGTTTGAGGCAGTGAAGATGAACACAAACCTCACCCACCTGCTGCTGGATGAAAACCACCTGGGCGATGCAGGTGCCAGGCTCATTGCGGATGTAATACAGGTGAACCAAAGGCTGGTCTCCATCGACTTGGACAGCAATGACATAGGGGAGGAAGGTGGCCGGGCCATCGCACAGAGCCTGGCATCCAACACAGGCAATGCGCTTACAGACATAAGTTTAGATGACAATTCAATCAGTACAGAGACCCGGGAGATCATAGTGAAGCTACTGGCACTAAAATAAAGGTAACAGTTGGATCTGGTTCTCTGCAGGTTATTCATACTCATGGCGTTTAAAGTCCTTTTACAAGACACATCACTAGGTGCTGTCTTTTGCATATTACCTTTACTAAAGGGCTGTCCACTTTTAGAGGGGTGCTATGGGAACAAACGTGGTGCCGTTTTGTGCTATTATCCACAGGGGTACAGCAAGTGTAAGAAAATAAGATTTTACTTACCGATAAATCTATTTCTCGTAGTCCGTAGTGGATGCTGGGACTCCGTCAGGACCATGGGGATTAGCGGCTCCGCAGGAGACAGGGCACAAAAATAAAAGCTTTAGGACTAGGTGGTGTGCACTGGCTCCTCCCCCTATGACCCTCCTCCAAGCCTCAGTTAGGATACTGTGCCCGGACGAGCGTACACAATAAGGAAGGATTTTGAATCCCGGGTAAGACTCATACCAGCCACACCAATCACACCGTACAACCTGTGATCTGAACCCAGTTAACAGTATGACAAACGTAGGAGCCTCTGAACAGACGGCTCACAACAATAACAACCCGATTTTTTTGTAACAATAACTATGTACAAGTATTGCAGACAATCCACACTTGGGATGGGCGCCCAGCATCCACTACGGACTACGAGAAATAGATTTATCGGTAAGTAAAATCTTATTTTCTCTGACGTCCTAGTGGATGCTGGGACTCCGTCAGGACCATGGGGATTATACCAAAGCTCCCAAACGGGCGGGAGAGTGCGGATGACTCTGCAGCACCGAATGAGAGAACTCCAGGTCCTCTTTAGCCAGGGTATCAAATTTGTAGAATTTTACAAACGTGTTCTCCCCCGACCACGTAGCTGCTCGGCAGAGTTGTAATGCCGAGACCCCTCGGGCAGCCGCCCAAGATGAGCCCACCTTCCTTGTGGAATGGGCCTTGATAGATTTAGGCTGTGGCAGGCCTGCCACAGAATGTGCAAGTTGAATTGTGCTACAAATCCAACGAGCAATCGTCTGCTTAGAAGCAGGAGCACCCAGCTTGTTGGGTGCATACAGTATAAACAGCGAGTCAGATTTTCTGACTCCAGCCGTCCTTGAAATATATATTTTCAATGCCCTGACAACGTCCAGCAACTTGGAATCCTCCAAATCGCTAGTAGCCGCAGGCACCACAATAGGCTGGTTCAGGTGAAACGCTGAAACCACCTTAGGCAGAAACTGAGGACGCGTCCGCAGTTCTGCCCTGTCCGAATGGAAAATCAGATATGGGCTTTTATACGATAAAGCCGCCAATTCTGACACTCTCCTGGCTGAAGCCAGGGCCAGTAGCATGGTTACTTTCCATGTAAGATATTTCAAATCCACCGATTTGAGTGGCTCAAACCAATGGGATTTGAGAAAATCCAAAACTACATTAAGATCCCACGGAGCCACTGGGGGCACAACCGGGGGCTGTATATGTAGTACTCCTTTTACAAAAGTCTGGACTTCAGGAACTGAAGCCAATTCTTTCTGGAAGAAAATCGACAGGGCCGAAATTTGAACCTTAATGGACCCTAATTTGAGGCCCATAGACAATCCTGTTTGCAGGAAATGTAGGAATCGACCCAGTTGAAATTCCTCCGTCGGGGCCTTCCTGGCCTCACACCACGCAACATATTTTCTCCAAATGCGGTGATAATGTTGTGCAGTCACCTCCTTCCTGGCTTTTACCAGGGTAGGGATGACCTCTTCCGGAATGCCTTTTTCCCTTAGAATTCGGCGTTCAACCGCCATGCCGTCAAACGCAGCCGCGGTAAGTCTTGGAATAGACACGGTCCCTGCTGAAGCAGGTCCCGTCTTAGAGGTAGAGGCCACGGATCTTCCGTGAGCATCTCCTGAAGTTCCGGGTACCAAGTTCTTCTTGGCCAATCCGGAGCCACGAGTATCATTCTTACTCCCCTTTGCCGTATAATTCTCAGTACTTTTGGTATGAGAGGCAGAGGAGGAAACACATACACTGACTGGAACACCCACGGTGTTACCAGAGCGTCCACAGCTATTGCCTGAGGGTCTCTTGACCTGGCGCAATACCTGTCCAGTTTTTTGTTGAGGCGGGACGCCATCATATCCACCTTTGGTTTTTCCCAACGGTTCACAATCATGTGGAAGACTTCTGGATGAAGTCTCCACTCTCCCGGGTGTAGATCGTGTCTGCTGAGGAAGTCCGCTTCCCAGTTGTCCACTCCCGGAATGAACACTGCTGACAGTGCTATCACATGATCTTCCGCCCAGCGAAGAATCCTTGCAGCTTCTGCCATTGCCCTCCTGCTTCTTGTGCCGCCCTGTCTGTTTACGTGGGCGACTGCCGTGATGTTGTCCGACTGGATCAACACCGGCTGACCCTGAAGCAGGGGTTTTGCCAGGCTTAGAGCATTGTAAATCGCTCTTAGCTCCAGTATATTTATGTGAAGAGACATCTCCAGGCTTGACCACACTCCCTGGAAGTTTCTTCCCTGTGTGACCGCTCCCCAGCCTCTCAGACTGGCATCCGTGGTCACCAGGACCCAGTCCTGTATGCCGAATCTGCGGCCCTCTAACAGATGAGCACTCTGCAACCACCACAGAAGAGACACCCTTGTCCGTGGAGACAAAGTTATCCGCTGATGCATCTGCAGATGCGATCCGGACCATTTGTCCAGCAGATCCCACTGAAAAGTTCGTGCGTGGAATCTGCCGAATGGAATCGCTTCGTAAGAAGCCACCATTTTTCCCAGGACTCTTGTGCATTGATGCACAGACACTTTTCCTGGTTTTAGGAGGTTCCTGACAAGTTCGGATAACTCCCTGGCTTTCTCCTCCGGAAGAAACACCTTTTTCTGAACCGTGTCCAGAATCATTCCCAGGAACAGCAGACGTGTCGTCGGGGTCAACTGAGATTTTGGAAAATTCAGAATCCACCCGTGCTGTTGCAGCACTACTTGGGTTAGTGCTACTACGTCCTCCAGCTGTTCTCTGGACCTTGCCCTTATCAGGAGATCGTCCAAGGGATAATTAATACGCCTTTTCTTCGCAGAAGAAACATCATTTCGGCCATTACCTTGGTAAAGACCCGAGGTGCCGTGGACAATCCAAACGGCAGCGTCTGAAACTGATAATGACAGTTTTGCACCACGAACCTGAGGTACCCTTGATGTGAAGGGCAAATTGGGACATGCAGGTAAGCATCCTTGATTCCAGGGACACCATAAAGTCCCCTTCTTCCAGATTCGCTATCACTGCTCTGAGTGACTCCATCTTGAACTTGAATTTTTGTATGTACAGGTTCAAAGATTTCAGATTTAGAATAGGTCTTACCGAGCCGTCCGGCTTCGGTACCACAAATAGTGTGGAATAATACCCCTTTCCCTGTTGTAGGAGGGGTACCTTGACTATCACCTGCTGAGAATACAGCTTGTGAATGGCTTCCAATACCGTCGCCCTGTCTGAGGGAGACGTTGGCAGAGCAGACTTTAGGAACCGGCGAGGGGGAGACTTCTCGAATTCCAACCTGTAACCCTGAGATACTACCTGCAGGATCCAGGGGTCCACCTGTGAGTGAGCCCACTGTGCGCTGAAATTCTTGAGTCGACCCCCCACCGCCCCTGAGTCCGCTTGTAAAGCCCCAACGTCATGCTGAGGGCTTTGCAGAAGCCGGGGAGGGCTTCTGCTCCTGGGAGGGAGCTGCTTGGTGCACTCTCTTACCCTTTCCTTTGCCTCGGGGCAGATATGACTGTCCTTTTGCCCGCTTGTTCTTATAGGAACGAAAGGACTGCGGCTGAAAAGACGGTGTCTTTTTCTGTTGGGAGGGGACCTGAGGTAAAAAGGTGGATTTCCCGGCTGTTGCCGTGGCCACCAAATCCGATAGACCGACCCCAAATAATTCCTCCCCTTTATACGGCAATACTTCCATATGCCGTTTGGAATCCGCATCACCTGACCACTGTCGCGTCCATAAACTTCTTCTGGCAGATATGGACATCGCACTTACTCTCGATGCCAGAGTGCAAATATCCCTCTGAGCATCTCGCATATAAAGAAAAGCATCCTTTAATTGCTCTATAGTCAATAAAATACTGTCCCTATCCAGGGTATCAATATTTTCAGTCAGGGAATCCTACCAAACCACCCCAGCACTGCACATCCATGCTGAGGCGATGGCTGGTCGCAGTATAACACCAGTATGAGTGTATATACTTTTCAGGGTAGTTTCCAGCCTCCTATCAGCTGGATCCTTGAGGGCGGCCGTTTCAGGAGACGGTAACGCCACTTGTTTTGATAAGCGTGTGAGTGCCTTATCCACCCTAGGGGGTGTTTCCCAGCGCGCCCTAACCTCTGGCGGGAAAGGATATAATGCCAATAACTTCTTTGAAATTAGCAGTTTTCTATCGGGGTTAACCCACGCTTCATCACACACTTCATTCAATTCCTCTGATTCAGGAAAAACTACAGGTAGTTTTTTCAGACCCCACATAATACCCCTTTTTGTGGTACTTGCAGTATCAGAGATATGCAAAGCCTCCTTCATTGCCGTGATCATATAACGTGTGGCCCTACTGGAAAATACGTTTGTTTCTTCACCGTCGACACTAGATTCGGTGTCCGTGTCTGGGTCTGTGTCGACCGACTGTTGATTTTTGTAACGTGCTGACATTATCACGTAATTCCATAAACAAAGCCATCCATTCCGGTGTCGACTCCCTAGGGGGTGACATCACCATTACCGGCAATTGCTCCGCCTCCACACCAACATCGTCCTCATACATGTCGACACACACGTACCGACACACAGCAGACACACGGGGAATGCTCTTATCGAAGACAGGACCCCACTAGCCCTTTGGGGAGACAGAGGGAGAGTTTGCCAGCACACACCCAAGCGCTATAAATATATAGGAACAACCCTACAGAAGTGTTGTTTCCTTTATAGCAGCTTAATATATCAATATCGCCAAAAAAGTGCCCCCCCTCTCTGTTTTTTTACCCTGTTTCTGTAGTGCAGTGCAGGGGAGAGTCCAGGGAGCCTTCCTCGCAGCGGAGCTGTGCAGGAAAATGGCGCTGTGTGCTGAGGAGATAGGCCCCGCCCCCTATTTCGGCGGGCTCTTCTCCCAGTGTTTGTGAGACCTGGCAGGGGTTAAATACATCCATATAGCCCCAGGGGCTATATGTGATGTATTTTTAGCCAGAACAAGGTATTATCATTGCTGCCCAGGGCGCCCCCCCCCAGCGCCCTGCACCCTCAGTGACCGCTGGTGTGAAGTGTGCCGACAACAATGGCGCACAGCTGCAGTGCTGTGCGCTACCTCATGAAGACTGAAAAGTCTTCTGCCGCCGGTTTCTGGACCTCTTCACTTTTCGGCATCTGCAAGGGGGTCGGCGGCGCGGCTCCGGACTCCATGGCTGGGCCTGTGTTCGATCCCTCTGGAGCTAATGGTGTCCAGTAGCCTAAGAAGCCAATCCATCCTGCACGCAGGTGAGTTCACTTCTTCTCCCCTAAGTCCCTCGTTGCAGTGAGCCTGTTGCCAGCAGGACTCACTGAAAATAAAAAACCTAATAACTTTTTCTAAGCAGCTCTTTAGGAGAGCCACCTAGATTGCACCCTGCTCGGACGGGCACAAAAACCTAACTGAGGCTTGGAGGAGGGTCATGGGGGGAGGAGCCAGTGCACACCACCTAGTCCTAAAGCTTTTATTTTTGTGCCCTGTCTCCTGCGGAGCCGCTAATCCCCATGGTCCTGACGGAGTCCCAGCATCCACTAGGACGTCAGAGAAATCAGCAGCGTAATTACAGAACTGTATGCTACCTATAATCGCATTACTCCAGAAAACGTCTGTTACATAAGACCAGTCACACTGACAGCAGAAATCTATGAATGAACACATTACACAAAAGTTCATTGCGATTCATGCGCTTAGGATGCATAAATAAAGGCCGGGGGGGTATACTACCCACATTCTGAAAAAATTATTACCTGTCTGATCCACCATAACAGACAGATGACGAAGCTCCTCTCAGATCCCCGACACAGGTAAAATCTAAACTGCTCATTCGGCAGTTATTTGAGCTGCTGTGACATCACTCCATGCAGTGCATTTTTGCTGTTAGACAAGAAACTCCTTCCTAACATGGGATATTTCTGCGCATGATGGATAGATTCAGTCACATATACAGTAATACCTCCCTTCCATGTATAAAAGATAAGAAAGATATTTTATCACTGTATCAGGAGAAAGATCAGGAAATACTGATAAGTTGAGTTAATATGAGGTTTTCCAGAAGTATACTCTGGTAAGAGATGGTCTTAAACTACCCCCTATTATAATTGTTTACGAAGGTTTTCTTAAAATGTGGGTATTTTTTTTAGCTTGATTATTGTTCCTAATTTATAATTTATGGGCAGTACGGTTGGTGTAGTGGTTAGCATTACTGCCTCACAGCACTGAGGTCATGGGTTCCATTCCCACCATGGCCCTGTGTGGAGTTTGTATATTCTCCCCATGCTTGCGTGGGTTTCCTCCAACATTCCAAAAATATACTGGTAGGTTAATTGGCTCCCTACGAATTAACCTTAGCGTGATTGTGTGTGCGTGTACATGTGGCAGGGAATATAGGGGGTCATTTTTACCCATTCGCTTGCTGCTTTTTTCGCAGCCGAGCGAATGGGTCCTTACTACAGCGTATGCCACACGGCCAAAGGCCGTAGCAGGGCTGCGATAGCCTCTGCCTGATTGACGGCAGAGGCGGTCGCTGGGCAGGAGGGGGCGGAACGACGGCATTTCGTGGGCGCAGTCCGACAACGCAGACGTGGCCGGACTGAACGGGGGGCGGGCCGCAGCGGCTGAGTGATGTCACACGCAGCCGCTGCGGGCCGGGGAGCGAGGAGTAGCTCCTGGCCAGCACACTGAAGCTGCGCCGGTCGGGAGCTACTCTTGAAGTGCAAAGGCATCGCGCCATGCGATGCCTTTGCACTTCTGCTGGGGGGGGGGCGGCAGCGCAGACATGCGGGGCGGACTAGCCCTGTGCTGGCTCCCCCCCCCCCCGCATGTCAGGGAAGATGATCGTAGCTGTGCTAAACTTAGCACAGCTACGATCAACTCGGAATGACCCCCATGGAGTGTAAGCTCCACTGCGGCAGGTACTGATGTGAATGGGCAAATATTCTCTGTAAAGCGCTGCGGAATATGTGTGCGCTATATAAATAACTGGTAATAAATAATAAATAATTATGATCTTTGTGTACACATACGTGTCATCCTTGTACACATAATACTGTATGTATCGTCCATGTAATAGTAAATATAAGATTTGCATGTAACGGCCCAATTTGGCTAGATTTATAGAAACAATTAGTTTTAAGGCAAAACCAGATTGGATTTTCCTTAAAACTAATTGCATTTGATTTTAATCTAGTAGCTGTCTGGCCGGTACACTCAATGTAGACCATCAGATTTGGCACATGAGGCCTAATTCAGACCTGATCGGTGCTGTGCGATATCAAACAGCAGCATACCTCCCAACGGGTGGTCTTCTGTATGCCGGCGGTCGGGCTCCCGGCGCTCAGTATACCGACGTCGGGAGCCCGGCAGCCGGCATACCGACACTTATTTTCCCTCGTGGGGGTCCACGACCCCCATAGAGGGAGAATAAAATAGTGTGGCGCGCGTAGCGCGCCACCGTGCCCGTAGCGTGGCGAGCCCGCAAGGGGCTCATTTGCGCTCGCCACACTGTCGGTACGCCGGCGGTCGGGCTCCCGGCGCCGGTATGCTGATCGCCGGGAGCCCGACCGCTGGCCAGCCTTAGTGAACCCCTCCCAACATGACCCTCTCCAGGAGGGACAGAATGCTCTGCTTCTGGACTTCCCTCTTAATTTATGATTGCCGACACCTGCTTTGAACAGGTAAATGGAAAAGAAAGATGTTTCACCACAGGTGAGGGCAATCATAAATTGAGAGAAGTCCAGGAGCAGAGCATTCTGTCCCTCCTGGAGAGGGTCATGTTGGGAGGTATGCAGCAGCCGATCAGGTCTGAACTGCGCATGGCTGTCTTAGGCTTGCGATCGCTTCTGCCTGATTGACAGGCAAATGAGGTCGCTGGGTAGGTAGGGTGAGGGGCGGTGGCGTTTGGCCGCCGTTTATGGGGCGTGGTCCGGGCACCGGGGGCTGGTGGCAGCGGCTGCATGACGTCTCACGCAGCCGTTGCGACCAGAGCAGCGATGAGTAGCTCACTGCCAACGCGCAGATGCTGCGCTGGCTGGGAGCTACTCTTCCAGTACAAAAGTATTTCCGCTGTGCGATGCTTTTGTACTGGTGCGACGGGGCCGGGCCTGACATGCGGGGCAGACTAGCCCTGTGCTGGGTATCCCACCACATGTCAGTGTGACTGATCGTATGCTACGATCAGGTCTGAATTAGGCCCATGGTGTTTTCAACTTAATCCGATATGGATGACTGGGTATTACATAGGTCACCTCAATATGGCCGATGCCACGTTAATTATACGTGGCTGTACAGCATAGGTCTAGATCACAGACGCTACTAAATCTCTGTAGTCACAGAGATAATCCCCTCCCAGAAAAAGAATGCATGCACAATATAAACATGGCAACAATACCTTTATTAGCGTTGTTTTTTTCTTTTTAACAAAAGGGGAGAATTATATTTATATTGGCCACCCTATGTAAACATAAAGTCAGTTACTCCGAGTTCTTGTCCCATAAGACATCCTATATAATAAAAGGCTAATGCTACTTCTCACCTCTACGGGGGGAATTCAAGTGTTTTGAGCGCCACTAGATGGCGCCCAACAGAGCAATTCAATTGTTGCTCAGTTTGCTCTAGGGAACCAGTGACGACACGGGGAATGCAGCCCTATCCCTGCTCTAGGGAACCAGTGACATCACAGAGAATACAACCTATCCCTGCTCTAGGGAACCAGTGACGTCACGGAGAATGCAACCCTATCCCTGCTCTAGGGAATCAGTGACATCACAGAGAATGCAACCTATCCCTGCTCTAGGGAATCAGTGACATCACAGAGAATGCAACCTATCCCTGCTCTAGAGAACCAGTGACGTCACGGAGAATGCAACCTATCCCTGCTCTAGGGAACCAGTGACGTCATGGAGAATGCAACCTATCCCCGCTCTAGGAATCATTGGTGTCACGGACAACGCAGCCAATTCCTGCGCTAAGCACCAGTGAAGCCACGGATAATGCAACTTATCCTTGCCCCATGAACTAGTGGCATCACAGCGAATGCAGAAGCCTGTCACTTGCCTGGAAACTATCGTCTATCACAAAGCTCCTATAGTGCAATGACTGTACGTTATACTGTAAGTAAAAGGAATACAGAGCTTGCAGAAACAACAAATACCTGCTTCCACCAGCGTAATAGAAAGCTGTATATATCCTACACTAAAGTAAAGAGAAACTAAGCAGAGAACACAAAATAATGTATTTGGAATTTCAGCGATTCTCTAAAACTAGCACTTTATTGGTCATCATGTTTTTGGTTCCTTCTCTGCCGAAAAAGAAAATGCTGGTTTCAAAGCAGTTCAGAAAGACAAGTTCTGTTCTCAGCCAGCTGTCACCTATTCAGACCCCTCTACGGCCACGGTAGATACCGCTTTTATATAATAGGGCCCTTCCCGGAGATAGGCGCGCAGTTTCAGGTAGTGCCGATTTCCAAGCACTTCAGCTGAGGTTTTCGAGTTCACAAGAGCTTTTACCAATTCAAATTTGGCATCCTTTGAGTCTTTGTCCGGGTCGACTGTTCGGTCTATGACATATTCTATAAATCCCGGACTATCAATCATCATCTTCTGTGCCCAGGGCTGGTTTGCAATGGCCTACGGGAAGAAGATAAATGACAAACAATGGACAGGGTTAGAGAGGATGGCAGAGATGTAGACGTTCAGCAAAAGCAGAGAAAGAGACTTGCTGGAAGCATCTAGGTCTGAAAGTGTGTGTGTACAATAAGTGCTATATAAAAACTACAGCGCTGATATGTAGCAACTCCTGGGTCCATCCGTCCCAGTTAGCAAACCTGTCCTTGGAGGAAAACACTACGATGGGCCGACAGACATCCAGAGCATGTCTGTATATCATGACAGTCATGGTCAGTCTGGTGCCACCAACACAGAAACCTCTCCTCTTTTTAGGTTTTCGAGAACGCACTGCCATCAGCAGGAACATCAGATGGACATCCCATGGCACCACCATGGCATCTAGCAGAAAATCCGCGGATACCTGTTGCTTGAGCAAAATCACTATCTGAGTAACTCCATGTGTCCACAATCTAGTGGAAAGTGCCCGGGTTAAGGGACCTCTGTCCAGGATGTAGATTATCTGCTGGAATAACTGGCCTTTCACTTTCTCGCCCTGGTATGAACACTCCAGAAACTGCAGGAACATTTTGTTATGCCTAGGGCTGCTCTCCTTCCTGGCTCCGAAGGATTGACGGTATTCATGCGGGTTTTAACCAAGAGAAGTAGGACAATGATTGGACCCATTTGCCTCCGCCAGGGACTGCAGATCCTAAAAGCAGTAATGAAGAATGAAGCTCCTGAAGGATGACATCCATCATCACATTTGTCTATTTTTATATCCCAAAGTTCCAGCCGCTATTGAGGTAATCGACCTCAACCATCAGAGAACTGAGTAATGAGTTCTCTGGAAGAGAGAGACCTGTTCTGTGGTCAGATAAAAGGGAGTTTTGTCCCAAGAGTTCGATCTGGACCACCACCACTGAATGGAACTGTGCAAACCGCACTGCCTGGAAAGAAGAGAACATTCCCCCAGAACCAAAATGTTATTGGTGTATGTTGGCTCACAGACCAACATCAAGTGCCAATATACACCTAAAGAATGTTTACTCACCCTAACAGAAATACCTTCTGCTGCCGGATGTCCAACAGCAGACCCAGAAAAACCAACCTCTAGTTTGGGACCAGATCGTCTTCTGATAGTGTGTCTGAAGTAGAGTTAGGGATTGTGCTTGGCTGTTGAGATTACCAAGGTAAGGGATCATTTTCACCTTTCTGGATTTCATTAGCACAGCTAGAACAGCCATAATACTCCTGAACGAATGAGGAGCTTCCTCCAGGACGAAGGGCAGGACCCAGTACTGGCAATGGTGGCAGTGATCCAAAAATATGAGAAGATATTGGTGCAATGCAAGTATACTTGTTCACGGAAAACATCTTCCATGCAGTTTATGACCTCTCTCAACTATTCCATCTTCAACTTGTCCATCGGAACGAAGGAGCCGAGGACCTTGCAGTTAAAAATGGGTCGAAAAAATAAGATTTTACTCACCGGTAAATCTGTTTCTCGTAGTCCGTAGTGGATGCTGGGAACTCCGTAAGGACCATGGGGAATAGCGGCTCCGCAGGAGACTGGGCACAACTAAAGAAAGCTTTAGGACTACCTGGTGTGCACTGGCTCCTCCCACTATGACCCTCCTCCAGACCTCAGTTAGGATACTGTGCCCGGAAGAGCGGACACAATAAGGAAGGATTTTGAATCCCGGGTAAGACTCATACCAGCCACACCAATCACACCGTATAACTCGTGATACTAGACCCAGTTAACAGTATGAAATATAACTGAGCCTCTCAACAGATGGCTCAACAATAACCCTTTAGTTAACAATAACTATGTACAAGTATTGCAGACAATCCGCACTTGGGACGGGCGCCCAGCATCCACTACGGACTACGAGAAATAGATTTACCGGTGAGTAAAATCTTATTTTCTCTGACGTCCTAGTGGATGCTGGGAACTCCGTAAGGACCATGGGGATTATACCAAAGCTCCCAAACGGGCGGGAGACTGCGGATGACTCTGCAGCACCGAATGAGAGAACTCAAGGTCCTCCTCAGCCAGGGTATCAAATTTGTAGAATTTTGCAAACGTGTTTGCCCCTGACCAAGTAGCAGCTCGGCAAAGTTGTAAAGCCGAGACCCCTCGGGCAGCCGCCCAAGAAGAGCCCACCTTCCTTGCGGAATGGGCTTTTATAGATTTAGGATGCGGCAGTCCAGCCGCAGAATGCGCAAGCTGAATTGTGCTACCAATCCAGCGCGCGATAGTTTGCTTAGAAGCAGGAGCACCCAGTTTGTTGGGTGCATACAGGATAAATAGCGAGTCAGTTTTCCTGACTCCAGCCGTCCTGGAACATAAATTTTCCAGGCCCTGACTACGTCAAGTAACTTGGAATCCTCCAAGTCCCTAGTAGCCGCAGGCACTACAATAGGTTGGTTCAAGTGAACAGCTGATACCACCTTCGGGAGAAACTGAGGACGAGTCCTCAACTCTGCTCTATCCATATGGAAAATCAGATAAGGGCTGTTACATGACAAAGCCGCCAACTCTGACACACGCCTGGTCGAAGCCAGGGCCAATAACATGACCACTTTGCACGTGAGATATTTTAGATCCATGGTTTTAAGTGGCTCAAACCAATGTGACTTTAGAAAATCCAACACCACGTTGAGATCCCAATGTGCCACTGGAGGCACAAAAAAGGGGCTGAATATGCAGCACTCCCTTTACAATGTCTGAACTTCAGGCAGCGAAGCCAGTTCTTTCTGAAAGAAAATCGACAGGGCCAAAATCTGGACCTTAATGGATCCCCATTTTTAGGCCCATAGTCACTCCTGACTGTAGGAAGTGCAGAAATCGACCCAGCTGAAATTCCTCTGTTGGGGCCTTCCTGGCCTCACCCCACGCAACATATTTTCGCCAAATGCGGTGATAATGGTTTGCGGTTACTTCTTTCCTAGCTGTAATCAGCGTAGGAATGACTTCCTCCGGAATGCCCTTTTCCTTCAGGATCCGGCGTTCAACCGCCATGCCGTCAAACGCTGCCGCGGTAAGTCTTGGAACAGACAGGGACCCTGCTGCAGCAGGTCCTGTCTGAGCGGTAGAGGCCATGGGTCCTCTGAGACTATTTCTTGAAGTTCCGGGTACCCAGTTCCTCTGGGCCAATCCGGAACAATGAGTATAGTTCTTACCCCTCTTTTCCTTATTATCCTCAGTACCTTGGGTATGAGAGGAAGAAGAGGGAACCCATAAACCTACTGGTACACCCACGGTGTCACTGGAGCATCCACAGCTGTCGCCTGAGGGTCTCTCGACCTGGCGCAAAATCTTTCTAGCTTTTTGTTTAAGCGGGACGCCATCATGTCCACCTGTGGCCTTTCCCAACGATTTACAATCAGTTGGAAGACTTCTGGATGAAGTCCCCACTCTCCCGGGTGGAGGTCGTGTCTGCTGAGGAAGTCTGCTTCCCAGTTGTCCACTCCCGGAACGAACACTGCTGACAGTGCTAACACATGATTTTCCGCCCATCGGAGAATCCTTGTGGCTTCTGCCACGCCATCCTGCTTCATGTGCCGCCCTGTCGGTTTACATGGGCGACTGCCGTGATGTTGTCTGATTAGATCAGTACCGGCCCATTTTGAAGCAGGGGACTTGCCTGACTTAGGGCGTTGTAAATGGCCCTTAGTTCCAGAATATTTATTTTCCCTGTGTGACTGCCCCCTAGCCACGAAGGCTGGCATCCGTGGTCACGAGGACCCAGTCCTGTATGCCGAATCTGCGGCCCTCTTGAAGATGAGCACTCTGCAGCCACCACAGCAGAGATACCCTGGTCCTTGGAGACAGGGTTATCTGCCGATGCATCTGAAGATGCGATCCGGACCACTTGTCCAACAGGTCCCACTGAAAAGTTCTTGCATGGAACCTGCCGAATGGAATTGCTTCGTAGGAAGCTACCATTTTTCCCAAGACTCGCGTGCAGTGATGCACAGACACCTGTTTCGGTTTCAGGAGGCCTCTGACTAGAGATGACAGCTCCTTGGCTTTCTCCTCCGGGAGAAACACTTTTTTCTGTTCTGTGTCCAGAACCATACCCAGGAACCAGCTGCGACTTTGTAATATTCAGAATCCAGCTGTGCTGTTGTAGCACTTCCCGAGATAGTGCTACTCTGACAAACAACTGCTCCCTGGACCTCGCCTTTATAAGGAGATTGTCCAAGTACGGGATAATTAATTCAGCCATTACCTTGGTAAATACCCTCGGTGCCGGGGACAGACCAACGGCAACGTCTGGAATTGGTAATGACAATCCTGTACCACAATTCTGAGGTACTCCTGGTGAGGAAGGTAACTAGGGACATGCAGGTAAGCATCCTTGATGTCCAGTGATACCCTGAAAATCTCCAGGCTTGCAATAATCGCCCTAGGCGATTCCATTTTGAACATGAACCTTCGTACATAAGTGTTCAAGGATTTCAATTTTAGAATGGGTCTCACCAAACCGACTGGTTTCGGTACCACAACATTTTGGAATAGTAACCCCGGCCTTGTTGAAAGAGGGGTACCTTGATTTCACCTGCTGGAAGTACAGCTTGTGAATTACCGCCCATACTAACTCCCTTTCTCCGAGGGCATCGGGCAAGGCTGATGTGAGGTAACGGCGAGGGGGAGTCGCCTCGAACTCCAGCTTGTTTCCCTGTGATACCACTTGCAGAACCTAGGGATCCACCTGTGGGCAAGCCCACTGGTCCCTGAAGTTCCCGACACGCGCCCCCACCTGTGGAGCCCCAGCGTCATGCGGTGGACTCAGAGGAAACGGGGGAAGATTATTGATCCTGGGAACTGGCTGTCTGGTGCAGCATTTTCCTTCATCCCTTGTCTCTGTGCAGAAAAGAAGCGCCTTTGGCCCCCTTGCTTTTCTGAAGCCGAAAGGACTGTACCTGATAATACGGTGCTTTCTTAGGCTGTGAGGAAACCTGAGGTAAAAAAATTTCTTCCCAGCTGTTGCTGTGGATACGAGGTCTCAGAGACCATCCCCAAACAATTCCTCACCCTTATAAGGCATCTCCATGTGCCTTTTAAAGTCAGCATCACCTGTCCCCTGCCGGGTCTCTAATACCCTCCTGGCAGAATGGACATTGCATTAATTCTGGATGCCAGCCGGCAAATATCCCTCTGTGCATCCCTCATATATAAGACTGCGTCTTTAATATGCTCTATGTTAGCAAAATATTATCCCTGTCTAGGGTATTAATATTATCTGACAGGGTATCAGACCCTGCTGTAGCAGCACTATTCATGCTGAGGCAATTGCAGGTCTCAGTATAATACCTGAGTGTGTATATACAGACTTCAGGATAGCCTCCTGCTTTTTATCAGCAGGCTCCTACAAAGTGGCCGTATCCTAAGACGGCAGTGCCACCTTCCATGACAAAACGTGTGAGCGCCTTATCCACCCTAGGGGATATCTCCCAACGTGACCTATCCTCTGGCGGGAAAGGGTACGCCAGCGGTAACTTTTTAGAAATTACCAGTTTCTTATCGGGGGAACCCACGCTTTTTCACACACTTCATTCACTCATCTGATGGGGGAACAAAACACTGGCTGCTTTTTCTCCCCAAACACAAAACCCTCTTTATATGTGGTACTTGGGTTAATGTCAGAAATGTGTAACACATTTTTTATTGCAGAGATCATGCTACGGATGTTCCTAGTGGATTGTGTAGATGTCTCCACCTCGTCGACACCGGAGTCAGACTTCGTGTCGACATCTGTGTCTGTCATTTGAGGTAGCGGGCGTTTTTGAGCCCCTGATGACTTTTGAGACGTCTGGGCAGGCACGGGCTGAGAAGCCGGCTGTCCCACATCGGTTAATACCTTCCACCTATCCATCCACTCTGGTGTCGGCCCCCCAGGGGTCAACATCTCATTTATCGGCATCTGCTCCGCCTCCACATAACTTTTCTCCTCAAATATGTCGACACAGCCGTACCGACACACCGCATACACACAGGGAATGCTCTGACTGAGGACAGGACCCCACAAAGTCCTTTGGGGAGACAGAGAGAGAGTATGCCAGCACACACCAGAGCGCTATATAATGCAGGGATTAACACTATAACTGAGTGATTTTTCCCCCAATAGCTGCTTGTATACATATATTGCGCCTAAATTTAGTGCCCCCCCTCTCTTTTTAACCCTTTCAGCCTGAAAACTACAGGGGAGAGCCTGGGGAGCTGTCTTCCAGCTGCACTGTGAAGAGAAAATGGCGCCAATGTGCTGAGAGAGATAGCCCCGCCCCTATTTCGGCTGACTTTTCTTTCGCTTTTTTCATGGATTCTGGCAGGGGTAATTTATCACATATATAGCCCTGGGACTATATATTGTGATGATTTGCCAGCCAAGGTGTTTATATTGCCCTCAGGGCGCCGCCCCCCCCCCCCAGCGCCCTGCACCCATCAGTGACCGCAGTGTGTGGTGTGCATGAGGAGCAATGGCGCACAGCTGCAGTGCTGTGCGCTACCTTGGTGAAGACTGAAGTCTTCTGCCGCCGATTTTCCGGACCTCTTCTTGCTTCTGGCTCTGTAAGGGGGACGGCGGCGCGGCTCCGGGAACGAACACCAAGGACGGGTCCTGCGGTCGATCCCTCTGGAGCTAATGGTGTCCAGTAGCCTAAGAAGCCCAAGCTAGCTGCAAGCAGGTAGGTTCGCTTCTTCTCCCCTTAGTCCCTCGTTGCAGTGAGTCTGTTGCCAGCAGGTCTCACTGTAAAATAAAAAACCTAAAATAAACTTTCTTTCTAGGAGCTCAGGAGAGCCCCTAGTGTGCATCCAGCTAGGCCGGGCACAAATATCTAACTGAGGTCTGGAGGAGGGTCATAGTGGGAGGAGCCAGTGCACACCAGGTAGTCCTAAAGCTTTCTTTAGTTGTGCCCAGTCTCCTACGGAGCCGCTATTCCCCATGGTCCTTACGGAGTTCCCAGCATCCACTAGGACGTCAGAGAAAATATGTTTTATGGACCTGGAAAATATTTGACTAAAACCCCATCCTCCCTCATCTGCTGGGATTGGGGTGAATACTCTCGTGGTGAGAAATTATTGAATAGTCTGACATTTTACACATATCCTGGGAGGCCGGAGGTGAAAATGTGACTGCAGACTCTGCGCTCCGTGCTAGTCCCAATTCAGGGAGTACTGGTAACACTTGTACCATAGTCATAAAGGACAAATACAGTATGATCCAGTGCCCCACTTCCACACAACAGGGCGTAAGAGAGAGAAGACTATGGGCATTATGTTACAGCCTGTGATGTGCAGGCTGTTTGGGATTTTTAAAGCAGCACTCATTTACAAGACAAGACAGACATGGTATAGCCTTGTAAACGATTGACACTTTAAAAATACGGGCAGACTCCCAAAAATTCCTGAACAGCCTGCACCTTGGGGGTCATTCTGACCCGTTCGCTCGTTGCCGTTTATCGCAGCCGAGCGAGTGGGTCTCTACTGCACATGCGCCAGCGCATGCCAGACGGCCAAGGGCCGTAGCAGGGCTGCGATCGCCTCTGCCTGATTGACAGGCAGAGGGCGTCGCTGGGCGGGAGGGGGTGAAACAGCGGCGTTTGTTCGCCGTTTCGTAGGCGCGGTCCGGCCATCGCAGGTGTGGCCGGACCGAACGGGGGCCGGGCCGCAGCGGCTGCGTGACGTCACATGCAGCCGCTGCGGCCCGGGAATGAGGAGAAGCTCCCGCCCAGCACGCTAAAGCTGCGCTGGCCGGGAGCTACTCTTAAAGCACAAAGGCATCGCCGCTGCGCAATGCCTTTGCACTTCTGCGGGGAGGGGGCGGCACTGACAGGCTAGCCCTGTGCTGGGCGTCCCCCTGCATGTCAGTGTGAATGATCATAGCTGTGCTAAATTTAGCACAGCTACAATCAACTCGGAATGACACCCCTTATCCTATCATGTTGCAAAGTGTCTGACACTTTATACGGGAGCCCAGTAGCGCGGACCTCCAGGTACCCTGGAACACTACACTTAATCATAAACAAACCCTGTTTAAATGATGGGGGAATAAGCCATGCATGGAAGGGATGCAAGGTATTATATATAAAAAGCAGGTGCTACTCTGGGTTGGTCAACCATGCAGAGAAGAGAACCACATTCACCAACAGGAAGTTGTGCAGCCAAGGTGCTTTGTACGACGACAAAAAGCTGTCCTAAAGGCTGCGACAGCTATGGGGCCCAAAGCCCGGTGTGGTCCGGCAACGCAACAGCCCCACCGATATGTTCCGTGCATAAGCAGGACCGGAACACGTGCAGCTAAACCTGTTTGTGTTTTTTGTTTCGGAACTCAAATGCCAAATAATAACCAGTGCTGAGTAATTCTTGTTTCAGTTATACTGTACAAACCACACGTAGGACTGGCTAGATCCGCTCAGAGGAGATTATTTGAACGTAACAGCATTTATCCCTATTTTATAGAAGTTGGGATGTGTCACACTTGTTTACATTTTTTCTGATCTCTTGTAGAGTTTTGGCTGTATACAATACACCAGAACAAGAAGACAATCACACACACACTATCTGTTTTCTGTGTGTATTTACACAGACATGTTAGGCAATTCTAGATATCTTGTACGAGGTGCGAGTTTAAAGCTGGGACTTACTGTGAAAACTTTCAGCGCTCCGCAGTGGAGCTCCGGGAATGGCTGCATCACAATGTTCTGGAACAGTTCCATCGGCTGCTGGGAAAGGCATTTAAACCAGGATTCCGCCATCGCTAAAAGATCGTCGGTATGCTCGTCCGGCTGGTGAAGAAGATTAACATAGTGTAAGACATTATGCTGTAGACGGCAATACAACGCTGTAATTCCTACTAGCGAGGGAGTGTGACAGCTGCAGCGAGTGCGGTTTTACCTTCATGCCACAGGATTTACTATACTGCAGCTTAAAGGGGGAAAAGTCAAACCATTGGTGAGGGGGGGGGGGGGGCAGCATATGTCATTTTTCCAACTAAAAGTGCACAGTTGTTTGTGCTGTGTACATTTATATAATGTAACTCTGGTGGTCATTCCGAGTTGTTCGCTCGCTAGCAGCTTTTAGCAGCCGTGCAAACGCTATGCCGCCTCCCACTGGGAGTGTATTTTAGCTTAGCAGAAGTGCGAACGAAAGGATCGCAGAGCGGCTACAAAGTTTTTTTGTGCAGTTTTAGAGTAGCTCAAAACCTACTCAGCGCTTGCGATCACTTCAGACTGTTCAGTTCCTGTTTTGACGTCACAAACACGCCCTGCGTTCTCCCAGCCACGCCTCCGTTTTTCCAAACACTCCCTGAAAACGGTCAGTTGACACCCAGAAACGCCCACTTCATGTCAATTACTCTGCGGCCACCAGTGCGACTGAAATGCTTCACGAGACCCTGTGTGAAACTACATCATTCGTTGTAATAGTACGACGCGCGTGCGCATTGCACCGCATACGTATGCACAGAAGTGACATTTTTTTTGCCTCATCGCTGCACAGTGAACAAATGCAGCTAGCGATCAACTCAGAATGACCACCTTTATACGGAGAAAAAAAACAGAGCACGCTTAGAGGGTAACTGTGTCACCCACACATAATACACCATTATTCCCCTGACTATTGTGCGGGTTCTGTGCACACTGTCTAGGGGGACACTATAAACATGTATGACAAGCAATGTTTTATTGCAGAAAAGTCCAAACAAACATTTACCCTGGAGGCTCTTGTGGAGGGTTATGGCAACAATGTCCTTTTATTATACAGGTTGAGTATCACTTATCCAAAATGTTTGGGACCAGAGGTATTTTGGATATCGGATTTTTCCGTATTTTGGAATAATTGCATACCATAATGAGATATCATGGCGATGGGACCAAAGTCTAAGCACAAAATGCATTTATGTTTCATATACACCTTATACACACAGCCTGAAGGTCATTTAATACAATATTTTTAATAACTTTTTGTATTCAACAAAGTTTGTGTACATTGAGCCATCAGAGGCCCTCATTCCAAGTTGTTCGCTCGTTCTTTTTCTTCGCATCGGTGCGATAAGTCGCAAACTGCGCATGCGCAATGTTCGCAGTACATCTGCGCCAAGTAAATTTGAACAAAAGTTTGGTATTTTACTCACAACGTAACAAAGAATTTTCATCGTTCTGGTGATCGTAGTCTTATTGACAGGAAGTGGGTGTTTCTGGGCGGAAACTGACCGTTTTATGGGTGTGTGTGAAAAAACGCGGGAGTGGCTGGAGAAACGGGGGAGTGTCTGGGTGAACGCTGGGTGTGTTTGTGACGTCAAACCAGGAACGACACTGACTGAACTAGAGTAAGTCTCGAGCTACTCGGAAACTGCTAAGAAATTTCTAATCGCTGTTCTATTCGCAATTATGCGAACCTTTCGTTCGCAATTCTGCACAGCTAAGATTCATTCCCAGTAGGCGGCGGCATAGCGTGTGCAATGCTGCTAAAAGCAGCTAGCGAGCGAACAACTCGGAATGAGGGACAGAAAACAAAGGTTTCACTATCTCACTCAAAAAAAAAATCTGTATTTCAGAATATTTAGATATGGGATACTGAATCTGTATAGTATTCTATTCATGGACCTGTGCTTAGAAAGTGATAAAGCCTAAAATTTATCTTACTTAAAACCCTCTAAAAGGTGAAAGAACACAGTACGCAATTGGCGTATGGAATACAGTAAGAGTACGCACGTTGCGTATCAAACGCTTAGCCGTGGTCGAGACGCACGAGCGGCACGTTACGCTCACGGCTAAGAGCGTACAGGTAAGCACGCTATAGGCTGCTAGCTAGCGTAATGACACGCTATCAGCGTAGCGGACGCTCGAGACCACGAGGAGATCACAAGCGGCGCTGACGCTCACAGAGTTAAACCTTTATAGCTATACCATACACAATATACTTATACTGTAAACCCCTGTTTAGTGATAAGGTGTAAATGCAACACAGTGTAACCTTGTTAGTCTAGAAGCTGTATGAGCGTCTACGACGCTCTGAGAATACTTAGAAATATAATGAATACACAGATTCCGGTCTTAGGTTCTAACACCTTAAATGAACGTTCTATTTCAAAAGAATACACAGTACAAGTTATACACTACCAAAATAACACAGATTACCTAACCGAATAACTACACATAAAATACAATAGCAATACAATCACATTTAAGAGAAAAGGGAGAGAGAGAGAGAGAGGAGAGAAGAGAGAGAGAGAGAGAGATGGCTCACAATAACAATAAAGACAATATGGTTGCGGAGAAACTTACGCACAAAGGGAAACAATCGCATGCGCCTTCTGGATATCCAGCTCCCGATTATCAGTGATGAGAACCGTTGAAGAGAATAGAGAGCTGGCCCAGATTGGCTTGTCCTTTTATACACTACACACAATACAGTACAATGGTCCCTATATTCTTATTGTTCATTGGACACAGGAATTCGTCTTCGCATTATAACAAAAGGTCATAGGTTGGTTCATACAGGTGGGCTGTGACTATTCCTAACTGCTCAGGTGGGTGGGAAACTAGGTTTCCCGCCGCATGGGTAATAAAGTGCAAATACTGTGAATGTTCATAAACTTCTTATGTCCATAACTATTCGCACGAGCGATTAATCCACTTCAAACCAACACCGGAATATTGCTAATTAAATACTCTTCCGATGGATACTAAACACCACTGTATAACCCCTGTCCGACCCTTCGTATCAAACAAAGAGGAATCTCTTTGTCTATGAACATGCTACATTAACTAAACTTTCAGATTTTATCTAAGGGACCATAATCTACAAAATACATTATATGGTTAAAATATGTTACGATTGAGTCGCACGCTAGGCGCACATAAACTCTACCGTAAATGCGCACACCGCGCGCCCGCGGGTGCACGCAGCAGTGAGTATGCGCACGCACGGCAGGGCTCATGCACGTGCAGCAGGCACTCGCATGAGGTGCAAATATGGCAGTGTGCATCACGATATTTTTCTGACTTTGACAAAAGATATATATATATATTATTCAACATGGGTTTATGAAGACGACACTTACCGGCAGAAACATGAGAGAGGAGATGGAATCTAAGCAGCGGACTCTCAGCTCCGTGTGAGCATTTTTGGCATGGTGTCCGACTCGCCTAAATATTTTGTTAAATCTGATCCCTGCAGGAAGAGAGAGAAATAATCAACAAGAGCCTAAAGGTGCATACACACGGAGCGATATAACTGAGCGATTTTGACTATATAGTCAAAATCGCTCAGAAAGTTAGTGCAGATCGCTCCGTGTGTATACAGGCAGCGATAGCGATGCGCGTCCCCGCTAAGTCGCTATCGCTGGGAAAAATAGTCAGTGCCGGCAAGTCAATTTTGGCTATGTCGCTGGTAAAGTTAGTTAAAATCGCTAGAGGCCAGCGATTTTTCCCAGCGATAGCGATGTTGCAGGCGGCGGCGGGTTGTGGCGGCGGTGCGGGCGGCGGCGGGTTGCGGTGGCGGTGTGGGCGGCGGCGGGTTGCGGCGGCGGTGCGGGTGGCGGTGTGGGCGGCGGCGGTGCGGGTGGCGGTGTGGGCGGCGGGTTGCGGCAACGGTGCGGGCGGCGGAAATTTACCTTTCTCTTGCAGAGTTTGGCAGCGGAGCGGTACCAGTTTCAAAAATGGCGCCTCAGCGTCATTTTTGAAATTCAAGATGGCCGCCGCGAGCCAATCACGGCTCGCCGCGTCATCGCCCCGCCCCCTCCCGCTGACTTATATAAGTCAGCGCGAGGCAGCGGCTTTCAGTCCGACGGCGGAGGAGGAGCGGAGAAGAGCTCCTGAAGACGCCGTGGAAGTCCTGGATGGGCGGCGGCTATGCAAAAGAGCTTAGCAGCCGCCGCCCACCAGGTGAAGACGCCGGAGCAAGACCCCAGAAGCCCTGGGGAGGTGGCGCCCCCCCAGGTGAAGACGCCGGAAGCCCTGGGAAGGCGGCGGCCATGCAAAAGAGCTTAAAGGCCGCCGCCCCCAGGTGAAGACCCAGTTTAATAAAGGATTTTTAAAAGAATGTGTTGTGTTTTTTTTTTTATATTTTCTTTACAGGTGGACTACAGGTGCCAGCGGGCCCTTTATGTCCGGGCATGCTGGCACTTGTGGTTCTCCAAGTGCCAGCTTGCTGGGGCAGGCTTGCTGGGACCTACAGGCCTCCTGTAAAGAACAATATTACTATTGAAAGGCTATCAGCCTCCCATCCACCGGCCCACGGATGGGGGGGACAGCCTCGGGCTTCACCCCTGGCCCTTGGGTGGCTGGAGGGGGGGACCCCTTGATTTAAGGGGTCCTCACTCCAGTGTACCCCGGCCAGGGGTGACTAGTTGGGGGGGTAATGGCACGGCCGCAGGGACCAATATAAAAGTGTCCCCCGGCTGTGGCATTATCTCCCTGGCTAGTGGAGCCCGGTGCTGGTTTTAAAAATACGGGGGACCCCTATGTCTTTTGTCCCCCGTATTTTTTAAACCAGGACCGGACGCAGAGCCCGGTGCTGGTTGTCTAAATATGGGGGAACCCTACTCATTTTTTCCTCTGTATTTTAACAACCAGGACTGGCTCAAAGAGCCCGAGGCTGGTTTTACATAGGAGGGGGGACCCCACGCAAATTTTTTTTTTTAACTTTTAGCTATTTAAATACCAGCCACCCTGTAAATTCATCCTATATATGACACTCATCCCCTTATTTAAATGAGATAGTCAAAATCTCCCATAGCCAAAATCTCTTGCATAGTTAGACAAAATCTCTGGTAAAGTTAGTCAAAATCTCCTACTGCCAGTTCAAGGGAAAAGTTAGTCAAAATCTCTCATAGCCAAAATCTCTCCGTGTGTATGCACCTTTAGGACAAACATTCCGGGAAAATAAATAAACAATATATATATATATATATATATATATATATATATATATATATATATATATATATATATATATATATATATATATATATATATATATATATATATATATATATATATATATATATATATATATATATATAAAATAAGAATTTACTTACCGATAATTCTATTTCTCATAGTCCGTAGTGGATGCTGGGGACTCCAAAAGGACCATGGGGAATAGCGGCTCCGCAGGAGACTGGGCACAAAAGTAAAAGCTTTAAGACTACCTGGTGTGCACTGGCTGCTCCCCCTATGACCCTCCTCCAAGCCTCAGTTAGGATACTGTGCCCGGACGAGCGTACACAATAAGGAAGGATTTTGAATCCCGGGTAAGACTCATACCAGCCACACCAATCACACCGTACAACTTGTGATCTGAACCCAGTTAACAGCATGATAACAGAGGAGCCTCTGAAAAGATGGCTCACAACAATAATAACCCGATTTTTTGTAACAATAACTATGTACAAGTATTGCAGACAATCCGCACTTGGGATGGGCGCCCAGCATCCACTACGGACTATGAGAAATAGAATTATCGGTAAGTAAATTCTTATTTTCTCTGACGTCCTAGTGGATGCTGGGGACTCCGAAAGGACCATGGGGATTATACCAAAGCTCCCAAACGGGCGGGAGAGTGCGGATGACTCTGCAGCACCGAATGAGAGAACTCCAGGTCCTCCTCAGCCAGGGTATCAAATTTGTAGAATTTAGCAAACGTGTTTGCCCCTGACCAAGTAGCTGCTCGGCAAAGTTGTAAAGCCGAGACCCCTCGGGCAGCCGCCCAAGATGAGCCCACTTTCCGTGTGGAATGGGCTTTTACAGATTTTAGCTGTGGCAGGCCTGCCACAGAATGTGCAAGCTGAATTGTACTACAAATCCAACGAGCAATAATCTGCTTAGAAGCAGGAGCACCCAGCTTGTTGGGTGCATACAGGATAAACAGCGAGTCAGATTTTCTGACTCCAGCCGTCCTGGAAACATATATTTTCAGGGCCCTGACTACGTCCAGCAACTTGGAATCCTCCAAGTCCCTAGTAGCCGCAGGCACCACAATAGGCTGGTTTAAGTAAAATGCTGAAACCACCTTAGGGAGAAATTGAGGACGAGTCCTCAATTCTGCCCTGTCCGTATGAAAAATTAGGTAAGGGCTTTTAAAGCCGCCAATTCTGAGACACGCCTGGCTGAGGCCAGGGCTAACAGCATTACCACTTTCCATGTGAGATATTTTAAGTCCACAGTGGTGAGTGGTTCAAACCAATGTGATTTTAGGAACCCCAAAACTACATTGAGATCCCAAGGTGCCACTGGAGGCACAAAAGGAGGCTGTATATGCAGTACCCCCTTGACAAACGTCTGAACTTCAGGAACTGAAGCTAGTTCTTTTTGGAAGAATATTGACAGGGCCGAAATTTGAACCTTAATGGACCCTAATTTTAGGCCCATAGACAGTCCTGTTTGCAGGAAATGCAGGAAACGACCCAGTTGAAATTCCTCTGTAGGGGCCTTCCTGGCCTCACACCACGCAACATATTTACGCCAAATACGGTGATAATGTTGCACAGTTACATCCTTCCTGGCTTTGATCAGGGTACGGATGACTTCATCCGGAATGCCTTTTTCCTTCAGGATCCGGCGTTCAACCGCCATGCCGTCAAACGCAGCCGCGGTAAGTCTTGGAACAGACATGGTCCCTGCTGGAGCAGGTCCTTTCTTAGAGGTAGAGGCCACGGGTCTTCCGTGAGCAACTCTTGAAGTTCCGGGTACCAAGTCCTTCTTGGCCAATCCGGAGCCACGAGTATAGTCCTTACTCCTCTCCTTCTTATGATTCTCAGTACCTTGGGTATGAGAGGCAGAGGAGGGAACACATACACTGACTGGTACACCCACGGTGTTACCAGAGCGTCCACAGCTATTGCCTGAGGGTCCCTTGACCTGGCGCAATATCTGTCCAGTTTTTTGTTGAGGCGGGACGCCATCATGTCCACCTTTGGTTTTTCCCAACGGTTCACAATCATGTGGAAGACTTCTGGGTGAAGTCCCCACTCCCCCGGGTGGAGATCGTGTCTGCTGAGGAAGTCTGCTTCCCAGTTGTCCACTCCCGGAATGAACACTGCTGACAGTGCTATCACATGATTTTCCGCCCAGCGAAGAATCCTTGCAACTTCCATCATTGCCCTCCTGCTTCTTGTGCCGCCCTGTCTGTTTACGTGGGCGACTGCCGTGATGTTGTCCGACTGGATCAGCACCGGCTGACCCTGAAGCAGAGGCCTTGCCTGACTTAGGGCATTGTAAATGGCTCTTAGTTCCAGGATATTTATGTGAAGTGACGTTTCCATGCTTGACCACAAGCCCTGGAAATTTCTTCCCTGTGTGACTGCTCCCCAGCCTCTCAGGCTGGCATCCGTGGTCACCAGGACCCAGTCCTGAATGCCGAATCTGCGGCCCTCTAGAAGATGAGCACTCTGCAACCACCACAGGAGAGACACCCTTGTCCTTGGAGACAGGGTTATCCGCTGATGCATTTGAAGATGCGATCCGGACCATTTGTCCAGCAGATCCCACTGAAAAGTTCTTGCGTGGAATCTGCCGAATGGAATCGCTTCGTAAGAAGCCACCATTTTTCCCAGGACCCTTGTGCATTGATGCACTGACACTTGGCCTGGTTTTAGGAGGTTCCTGACTAGGTCGGATAACTCCCTGGCTTTCTCCTCCGGGAGAAACACCTTTTTCTGTACTGTGTCCAGAATCATCCCTAGGAACAGCAGACGTGTCGTCGGAATCAGCTGCGATTTTGGAATATTTAGAATCCATCCGTGCTGTCGTAGTACTACTTGAGATAGTGCTACTCCGACCTCTAACTGTTCTCTGGACCTTGCCCTTATCAGGAGATCGTCCAAGTAAGAGATAATTAAGACGCCTTTTCTTCGAAGAAGAATCATCATTTCGGCCATTACCTTGGTAAAGACCCGGGGTGCCGTGGACAATCCAAACGGCAGCATCTGAAACTGATAGTGACAGTTCTGTACCACAAACCTGAGGTACCCTTGGTGAGAAGGGCAAATTGGGACATGGAGGTAAGCATCCTTGATGTCCAGAGACACCATATAGTCCCCTTCTTCCAGGTTCGCTATCACTGCTCTGAGTGATTCCATCTTGAATTTGAACCTTTGTATGTAAGTGTTCAAAGATTTCAGATTTAAAATAGGTCTCACCGAGCCGTCCGGCTTCGGTACCACAAACAGCGTGGAATAATACCCCTTTCCCTGTTGTAGGAGGGGTACCTTGATTATCACCTGCTGGGAATACAGCTTGTGAATGGCTTCCAATACCGCCTCCCTTTTTTTTTTTCTAAGCAGCTCAGGAGAGCCACCTAGACTGCACCCTTCTCGTTCGGGCACAAAAATCTAACTGAGGCTTGGAGGAGGGTCATAGGGGGAGGAGCCAGTGCACACCAGGTAGTCTTAAAGCTTTTACTTTTGTGCCCAGTCTCCTGCGGAGCCGCTATTCCCCATGGTCCTTTCGGAGTCCCCAGCATCCACTAGGACGTCAGAGAAATATATATATATAATCCATTAAGAAAAATAGAAGGTTTATACCATCGGAGGGAGTGTGGGTCAGAAAGAGTGCATCAGTGTGAGCAATATAGGAGGGAGTATGGTAGGTGTGAGGGTGTACCAGTGTGAGAAGTACAGGTGGGAATATGGCATGGTGTGAGGGTGTACCAGTGTTAGTAGTACAGGTGGGAGAGGATGTGTGTAAAGGTTAGTGTTCATTCCAGAACCCTCTGAGCTCTCTGCTCTGGTACTTCTAGTACACTCTGGTTTGTATCGCAGCATCAAGAGTGTGCTAGAAGCACCAGAGCAGTTTGCGACACCCCAGGCAGGAAAAGAGGAACTGCACAGGTTGTGATAGGTGAAGGGTGCTAAAATGAACGCTAGGGATGCGGGTGTACTGGGGGAGTCATTTTTCGATACTAGAGGATGTGAGGAGCTGGTGTTGGGATTCACAGAGTGATGGGATGGATCCACCTCCCTGTGGCATTTAAATTGGCTGAAGTGGGACAGATGGGTTAGTTATGAATATATTAGGCATGACAGAGAAGCGAATCAGAGAGCAGCACTAACTGGCCCCACCCCAAGCGCTGACTACAATAAATGACGACCGCAATCTTACGTATGTGACCTCTGGAATCACCGTCAGCAAGCAGAACGTACCAGTCTTCTGTAGAACTTGTTTTCCTTCAATGTTAGAGCCCAAGACTCCGAGTGTGTCTACCGCGACCCCAACCAGAGTGTTATCGTTGCCTTCGGCCATATCTAGGACTTTCTCCAGGAACGCGGGGTACTGCTCGCAGATTTGCTGGGGACTGTCCACAATGGCCAAATTGCCAAAGAATTTGATTAATCCTATTACAAGCACAGACAACCATCAGCAGCCAGGTAACTACAGAGATTTGCTGCAAACGTTACTGCAGAGGTGGTTACCTGGCAAATAGAGGCCCGAGAGGGGATCAGAATCCGCCCCCAGGATCATATTGGATATTTTATCAATGATTCCTTGCTGTGCCAGGAACTGGCGCCCGTGAATGCTGCCAGCTAATATGGTGACCATTTCCGTGCAGGTCACTCTACAGGAGAGACACAAAGAAAGTATGTTTTGTACAGATGACCAATACAACACCACCAAGTACTTGCATACAAATAGGAACAAACAGGATGATACAGGGAGGCCCTATTCCACAATGACTGGGAAAAATGTGTTTGTTTGTTTTATTTAAAGGCTACCAGAACATCCAACATGGGTGATAGCTATTTGTTTCCTGCCCAGGGAGCAAAGGGTGCATTACTGGGAATCTGTGTGGGATAAGAATCTTCTGAGAAGATAAAAGGTTGTGTTTCCCACTGTGTCTCTACAAGAGTCTGGCACAGCACTCAGTCTCGCTATGGGATATACCTCGCTCTACCTACTCCGGTAGGTAGCTAATTACTGATTTTAAGTGTTACACAGTCAGCTTTGTACAACACAGAACTACATGCTACTGGGATAGCCACTGCAAACCTGGGGGTAAATTAAATAGGGTGCGAGTTGCCAGAGGTTCGGGATTTTGTCTGAGAATGGCTGTATTTTTTAAAGTGGCAATCAGTCTCTAGGCAAAACCAACCCGGTTGCCGCTTTAAAAATGTGGCCATTCCCGGACCTCCGGTAACTCGAACCCTATTACATTTACCCCTTAGTGTGGTGATACTTATTCAACAAAACCATCTGTATTTTCAAACCATTAGAGTCTACAGAAAGGTCAACTAAAGGATACATTATATGGGTAAATACAGTACAGCCAGGAGCCATTTCCTCTGCTGACATTGGGCCTAATTCTGAGTTGATCGCAGAAGCAAATTTGTTAGCAGTTGGGCAAAACCATGTGCACTGCAGGGGGGGGCAGATGTAACATGTGCAGAGAGAGTTAGATTTGGGTGGGGTGTATTCAAACTGAAATCTAAACTGCAGTGTAACAATAAAGCAGCCAGTATTTACCCTGCACAGAAACAAAATAACCCACCCAAATCTCACTCTCTCTGCACATGTTACATATGCCCTCCCTGCAGTGCACATGGTTTTGCCCAATTGCTAACAAACTTGCTGCTGCGATCAACTCAGAATTACCCCCATTATTATATGACAAGCTTTTATGGCAGGCCTGGACAAAATGCGGTCCTACAGCTGTTATAGAACTACACATCCCAGCATGCCCTGCCACAGTTTTAGCATTCCATAATAGCAAAAGTTTGGCAGGGCTTGCTGAGACTTGTAATCGTAGGCCTGTTCTACGGTACAATAAAAGGACAGAGACAGTTACTAATACGATTCATTCAGGACTATGTACTAAAGACAACTAAGAGGACAACACAGAGGGAGCATTTTTGCTGCTGCACACAAGACTTCCCTTTCTGCTACAGTGTCTCTTTATTGTATTAAATTGTAATTTATGTCTAGCAGGAAGTAGTTAAGAGGCTTATAAATCAGGGAAAACGTTCAATTATAATAAATAATAATATAAAAGATTTTAAATAAACATAATACAGTGATCACACTCACCTAAGCAACACGTCGTCCCCGGTAAGCTCTTCCAGTAACTGAGGCAAGATTCCGCTCCTCACACAGAAGTCTAAGGACTCCGCAGAAGCAGACGAGATCACAACTAATAACTGTGGGAGAGCGAAGGGCAATATAAGCTGAAATATACAGTCCCCCCCCCCCCCACAAACAGTGGATGCAGCCTCGTGGACTGAATCCATACTCATGAAAGTGCGGACTAAGCATTTACTAGGAACCAGTGACATCACGGCGACAGGAAGCACAGAGGGTATCCCTGGCTCACCATATTTGGGAAAGGAGGGATATAAGGGTTTTGGACAGACTGAGAAGTCATGGTCTGTTAATTTGTGAAGTTGGATGCATCCACTCGTACCGGTCATTGGGGGCTGCACAACTGGATAAGTTTGTGGCACTGTGGTCTGTTAGTACAGACGGAAGATAGCCATTCTAAGTCATTTTCCACCATGCCATATAGTGACCTGGACCATTATGTGGCCTCAGGGCTGATCTGGTGCCACACTCAAAGCTGTAATGTCTCAGAGCTGCAGTCACACCAAACAGCCCCTCTGGGTATGCCAGGTCCCATGAGACTCTGCTAGTGTCTTTTATGCCGAAAATTGTGTCTTAGTCAACTACTGTAGGACACACCAGGAGATTGCGCTGATTAATTTGCCATCCGACACTTCTATACCTGTGTGCGACTGAGTCTCTGACTCTGCGTATGAAATGCTACAATGTAGCAGCTGCAGCTTTTTTCCATACAAAGTTCTGATCTGCTCCGTAAACAGACTCAGTCGCACACGGATATAAAAGTGTTGCATATCTAATGACTCAGCGCAGTCTCCTGGCCGCATCGCATTGCAACTAAGATGCAATTTCATCAACAAAAAAAAACCCCACAAAATCATTGCTCTCTCTTACCTCATATACTCGGTATCGCACGACATCGCTGACCGTCATAACGGACTTTAGGTCTGACAGCAAGTTACTCCCGAACAGCACATCTAAGCCGGACGTGGTGTGAGCGATTTTTGAAAGGGATACAATTGCCTGTAGACCAAATGGATAGAAAATAAGATTTTACTCACCGGTAAATCTATTTCTCGTAGTCCGTAGTGGATGCTGGGACTCCGTAAGGACCATGGGGAACAGCGGCTCCGCAGGAGACTGGGCACAACTAAAAGAAAGCTTTTGGTCTAACTGGTGTGCACTGGCTCCTCCCTCTATGACCCTCCTCCAGACCTCAGGATACTGTGCCCGGAAGAGCTGACACAGTAAGGAAGGATTTTGAATCCCGGGTAAGACTCATACCAGTCACACCAATCACACCGTATAACTCATGATACTAAACCCAGTTAACAGTATGAACAATAACTGAGCCTCTCAATAGATGGCTCAACAATAACCCTTTAGTTAAACAATAACTATATACAAGTATTGCAGACAATCCGCACTTGGGATGGGCGCCCAGCATCCACTACGGACTACGAGAAATAGATTTACCGGTGAGTAAAATCTTATTTTCTCTGACGTCCTAAGTGGATGCTGGGACTCCGTAAGGACCATGGGGATTATACCAAAGCTCCCAAACGGGCGGGAGAGTGCGGATGACTCTGCAGCACCGAATGGGCAAACTCTAGGTCCTCCTCAGCCAGGGTGTCAAACTTGTAGAATTTAGCAAATGTGTTTGACCCCGACCAAGTAGCTGCTCGGCAAAGTTGTAGAGCCGAGACCCCTCGGGCAGCCGCCCAAGAAGAGCCCACCTTCCTCGTGGAATGGGCTTTCACTGATTTAGGATGCGGCAGTCCAGCCGCAGAATGTGCAAGCTGAATCGTACTACAGATCCAGCGAGCAATAGTCTGCTTTGAAGCAGGAGCACCCAGCTTGTTGGGTGCATACAGGATAAACAACGAGTCAGTTTTCCTGACACTAGCTGTCCTGGAAACATACATTTTCAGGGCCTGACTACGTCCAACAACTTGGAAGCCTCCAAGTCTTTAGTAGCCGCAGGCACCACGATAGGTTGGTTCAAATGAAAAGCTGATACCACCTTAGGGAGAAACTGGGGACGAGTCCTCAATTCTGCCCTATCCATATGGAAAATTAGATAAGGGCTTTTACATGACAAAGCCGCCAATTCTGACACACGCCTGGCCGAAGCCAAGGCCAACAGCATGACCACTTTCCACGTGAGATATTTTAATTCCATGGTTTTAAGTGGCTCAAACCAATGTGACTTTAGGAAATCCAACACCACGTTGAGATCCCAAGGTGCCACTGGAGGCACAAAAGGGGGCTGAATATGCAGCACTCCCTTAACAAAAGTCTGAACTTCAGGTAGTGAAGCCAGTTCTCTCTGGAAGAAAATCGATAGAGCCGAAATCTGGACCTTAATGGAACCCAATTTTAGGCCCATAGTCACCCCTGACTGTAGGAAGTGCAGAAAACGGCCCAGCTGAAATTCCTCCGTTGGGGCCTTCCTGGCCTCACACCACGCAACATATTTTCGCCAAATGCGGTGATAATGGTTTGCGGTCACTTCTTTCCTAGCTTTAATCAGCGTAGGAATGACTTCCTCCGGAATGCCCTTTTCCTTCAGGATCCGGTGTTCAACCGCCATGCCGTCAAACGCAGCCGCAGTAAGTCTTGGAACAGACAGGTCCCCTGCTGCAGCAGGTCCTGTCTGAGCGGCAGAGGCCATGGGTCCTCTGAGATCATTTCTTGAAGTTCCGGGTACCAAGCTCTTCTTGGCCAATCCAGAACAATGAGTATAGTTCTTACTCCTCTTCTCCTTATTATCCTCAGTACCTTGGGTATGAGAGGAAGAGGAGGGAACACAAACCGACCGGTACACCCACGGTGTCACTAGAGCGTCCACAGCTATCGCCTGAGGGTCTCTTGACCTGGCGCAATATCTTTCTAGCTTTCTGTTTAGGCGGGACGCCATCATGTCCACCTGTGGCCTTTCCCAACGGTTTACAATCAGTTGGAAGACTTCTGGATGAAGTCCCCACTCTCCCGGGTGGAGGTCGTGCCTGCTGAGGAAGTCTGCTTCCCAGTTGTCCACTCCCGGAATGAACACTGCTGACAGTGCTAACACGTGATTTTCCGCCCATCGGAGAATCCTTGTGGATTCTGCCATCGCCGTCCTGCTTCTTATGCCGCCCTGTCGGTTTTATTGGGCGACTGCCGTGATGTTGTCTGACTTGATCAGTACCGGCTGGTTTTGAAGCAGGGGTTTTGCCTGACTTAGGGCATTGAAAATGGCCCTCCGTTCCAGAATATTTATGTGTAGGGAAGTCTCCGGACTTGACCATAGTCCTTGGAAGTTTCTTCCCTGTGTGACTGCCCCCCAGCCTCGAAGGCTGGCATCCGTGGTCACCAGGACCCAGTCCTGTATGCCGAATCTGTGGCCCTCTTGAAGATGAGCACTTTGCAGCCACCACAGCAGAGACACCCTGGTCCTTGGAGACAGGGTTATCAGCCGATGCATCTGAAGATGCGATCCGGACCACTTGTCCAACAGGTCCCACTGAAAGTTCTTGCATGGAACCTGCCGAATGGAATTGCTTCGTAGGAAGCTACCATTTTTCCCAGGACTCGCGTGCAGTGATGCACCGACACCTGTTTTGGTTTTAGGAGGCCTCTGACTAGAGATGACAGCTCCTTGGCCTTCTCCTCCGGGAGAAACACTTTTTTCTGTTCTGTGTCCAGAACCATCCCCAGGAACAGTAGACATGTCGTAGGGACCAGCTGTGACTTTGGAATATTTAGAATCCAACCGTGCTGTTGTAGCACCTCCCGAGATAGTGCTACCCCGACCAACAACTGCTCCCTGGACCTCGCCTTTATCAGGAGATCGTCCAAGTACGGGATAATTAAAACTCCCTTTTTTCGAAGGAGTATCATCATTTCGGCCATTATCTTGGTAAATACCCTCGGAGCCGTGGATAGACCAAACGGCAACGTCTGGAATTGGTAATGACAATCCTGTACCACAAATCTGAGGTACTCCTGGTGAGGATGGTAAATGGGGACATGCAGGTAAGCATCCTTGATGTCCAGTGATACCATGTAATCCCCCTCGTCCAGGCTTGCAATAACCGCCCTGAGCGATTCCATCTTGAACTTGAATTTTTTTATATATGTGTTCAAGGATTTCAAATTTAAAATGGGTCTCACCGAACCGTCCGGTTTCGGTACCACAAACATTGTGGAATAGTAACCCCGTCCTTGTTGAAGGAGGGGCACCTTGACTATCACCTGCTGGGAATACAGCTTGTGAATTGCCTCTAGCACTGCCTCCCTGCCTGAGGGAGTTGTTGGCAAGGCAGATTTGAGGAAACGGCGGGGGGGAGACATCTCGAATTCCAGCTTGTACCCCTGAGATACTACTTGAAGGATCCAGGGATCCACCCGTGAGCGAGCCCACTGATTGCTGAAGTGTTTGAGACGGGCCCCCACCGTACCTGGCTCCGCCTGTGGAGCCCCAGCGTCATGCGGTGGACTTGGAGGAAGCGGGGGAGGACTTTTGCTCCTGGGAACTGGCTGTATGCTGCAGCTTTTTCCCTCTACCTCTGCCTCTGGGCAGAAAGGACGCGCCTTTAACCCGCTTGCCCTTATGGGGCCGAAAGGACTGTACCTGATAATACGGTGCTTTTGGCTGTGAGGGAACATGGGGTAAAAATGCTGACTTCCCAGCTGTTGCTGTGAAAACGAGGTCCGAGAGACCATCCCCGAACAACTCCTCACCCTTATAAGGCAAAACTTCCATGTGCCTTTTAGAATCTGCATCACCTGTCCACTGCCGAGTCCATAACCCTCTCCTGGCAGAAATGGACATTGCACTTATTTTAGATGCCAGCCGGCAAATATCCCTCTGTGCATCTCTCATGTATAAGACTGCGTCTTTAATATGCTCTACGGTTAGCAATATATTGTCCCTGTCTAGGGTATCAATATTTTCCGACAGGGAATCTGACCACGCAGCTGCAGCACTGCACATCCATGCTGAAGCAATAGCTGGTCTAAGTATAATACCTGTGTGTGTATATACAGACTTCAGGATAGCCTCCTGCTTCCTATCAGCAGGCTCCTTTAGGGCGGCCGTATCCGGAGACGGTAGTGCCACCTTCTTTGACAAGCGTGTGAGCGCTTTATCCACCCTAGGGGATGTTTCCCAACGTGACCTATCCTCTGGCGGGAAAGGGTACGTCATTAGTAACCTTTTAGAAATTACCAGTTTCTTATAGGGGGAAGCCCACGCTTCTTCACACACTTCATTTAATTCCTCAGATGGAGGAAAAACTACTGGTAGTTTTTTCTCTCCAAACATAATACCCTTTTTTGTGGTTCCTGGGGTAACATCAGAAATGTGCAACACATTTTTCATAGCCTCAATCATGTAACGTGTGGCCCTATTGGAAGTTACATTAGTCTCATCGTCGTCGACACTGGAGTCAGTATCCGTGTCGACATCTGTGTCTGCCATCTGAGGTAGCGGGCGTTTTAGAGCCCCTGATGACTTTTGAGACGCCTGGGCAGGCACAGGCTGAGAAGCCGGCTGTCCCATATTTGGTATGTCGTCAAACCTTTTATGTAAGGAGTCGACACTGTCGCGTAATTCCTTCCACATAACCATCCACTCAGGTGTCGGCCCCGCAGGGGGTGACATCACATTTATCGGCATCTGCTCCGCCTCCACATAAGGCTCCTCATCAAACATGTCGACACAGCCGTACCGACACACCGCGCACACACAGGGAATGCTCTGACAGAGGACAGGACCCCACAAAGACCTTTGGGGAGACAGAGAGAGAGTATGCCAGCACACACCAGAGCGCTATATAACACAGGGATGAACACTATAACTGAGTGATTTTCCCTTATAGCTGCTTATATATATATATATATATATATATATATATATATATATATATATACTGCTGCGCCTAAATTTAGTGCCCCCCTCTCTTTTTTACCCATTGTAGTCTTGAAACTGCAGGGGAGAGCCTGGGTGCGATCCTTCCAGCGGAGCTGTGAGGGAAAAATGGCGCCAGTGTGCTGAGGGAGATAGCCCTGCCCCTTTTTCGGTGGACTTTCTCCCGCTTTTTTATGGATCCTGGCAGGGGTATTTTTCACATATATAGCCTCTGGGACTATATATTGTGATTATTTGCCAGCCAAGGTGTTAATATTGCTGCTCAGGGCACCCCCCCCAGCGCCCTGCACCCATCAGTGACCGGAGTGTGAGGTGTGCATGAGGAGCAATGGCGCACAGCTGCAGTGCTGTGCGCTACCTTGTTGAAGACCGAAGTCTTCTGCCGCCGATTTTCAGGACCATCTTCATGCTTCTGGCTCTGTAAGGGGGACGGCGGCGCGGCTCCGGGACCGGACGATCGAGGTCGGGCCCTGTGTTCGATCCCTCTGGAGCTAATGGTGTCCAGTAGCCTAAGAAGCCCAAGCTAGCTGCAAGCAGGTAGGTTCGCTTCTTCTCCCCTTAGTCCCTCGTAGCAGTGAGTCTTTTGCCAGCAGATCTCACTGAAAATAAAAAACCTAAAATATACTTTCTTTTCTAGGAGCTCAGGAGAGCCCCTAGTGTGCATCCAGCTCAGCCGGGCACAAGATTCTAACGGACGAGAGTCATAGAGGGAGGAGCCAGTGCACACCAGTTAGACCAAAAGCTTTCTTTTAGTTGTGCCCAGTCTCTTACGGAGTCCCAGCATCCACTTAGGACATCAGAGAAAATAAGAATTTACTTACCGATAATTCTATTTCTCGTAGTCCGTAGTGGATGCCGGGGACTCCGTCAGGACCATGGGGAATAGCGGCTCCGCAGGAGACAGGGCACAAAAAGTAAGCTTTTAGGATCACATGGTGTACTGGCTCCTCCCCCTATGACCCTCCTCCAAGCCTCAGTTAGGTACTGTGCCCGGACGAGCGTACATAATAAGGAAGGATCTTGAATCCCGGGTAAGACTCATACCAGCCACACCAATCACACCGTACAACTTGTGATTTGAACCCAGTTAACAGTATGATAACAACGAAGTAGCCTCTAAAAAGATGGCTCACAACAATAATAACCCGATTTTTGTAACAATAACTATGTACAAGTATTGCAGACAATCCGCACTTGGGATGGGCGCCCAGCATCCACTACGGACTACGAGAAATAGAATTATCGGTAAGTAAATTCTTATTTTCTCTAACGTCCTAGTGGATGCTGGGGACTCCGTCAGGACCATGGGGATTATACCAAAGCTCCCAAACGGGCGGGAGAGTGCGGATGACTCTGCAGCACCGAATGAGAAAACTCCAGGTCCTCTTTAGCCAGAGTATCAAATTTGTAAAATTTTACAAACGTGTTCTCCCCTGACCACGTAGCTGCTCGGCAAAGTTGTAATGCCGAGACCCCTCGGGCAGCCGCCCAAGATGAGCCCACCTTCCTTGTGGAGTGGGCATTTACAGATTTAGGCTGTGGCAGGCCTGCCACAGAATGTGCAAGTTGGATTGTGCTACAGATCCAACGAGCAATCGTCTGCTTAGACGCAGGAGCACCCATCTTATTGGGTGCATACAGGATAAACAACGAGTCAGATTTTCTGACTCCAGCCGTCCTGGAAGTATATATTTTCAGGGCCCTGACAACATCCAGCAACTTGGAATCCTCCAAGTCGCTAGTAGCCGCAGGCACCACAATAGGTTGGTTCAAGTGAAAAGCCGAAACCACCTTAGGGAGAAACTGAGGACGTGTCCGCAGTTCTGCCCTGTCCGAATGGAAAATCAGATATGGGCTTTTGTACGATAAAGCCGCCAATTCTGATACTCTCCTGGCTGAAGCCAGGGCCAGTAGCATGGTTACTTTCCATGTAAGATACTTCAAATCTACCGATTTGAGAGGCTCAAACCAATGGGATTTAAGAAAATCCAAAACTACGTTTAGATCCCACGGTGCCACTGGAGGCACAATCGGGGGCTGTATATGTAGTACACCTTTTACAAAAGTTTGTACTTCAGGCACTGAAGCCAATTCTTTCTGGAAGAAAATCGATAAGGCCGAAATTTGAACCTTAATAGACCCCAATTTGAGGCCCATAGACAATCCTGCCTGCAGGAAATGTAGGAATCGACCCAATTGAAATTCTTCCGTTGGGGCCTTCTTGGCCTCACACCACGCAACATATTTTCTCCAAATGCGGTGATAATGTTGTGCGGTCACTTCCTTCCTGGCTTTAATCAACGTAGGAATGACTTCCTCTGGAATGCCCTTTTCTTTTAGAATCCGGCGTTCAACCGCCATGCCGTCAAACGCAGTCGCGGTAAGTCTTGGAACATACAAGGTCCCTGCTGAAGCAGATCCCTTCTTAAGGGTAGAGGCCACGGCTCTTCCGTGAGCATCTCTTGAAGTTCCGGGTACCAAGTCCTCCTTGGCCAATCAGGAGCCACGAGTATTGTTCTTACTCCCCGTAGCCGTATAATTCTCAGTACCTTTGGTATGAGAGGCAGAGGAGGAAACACATACACGGACTGGTACACCCACGGTGTTACCAGAGCGTCCACAGCTATTGCCTGAGGGTCTCTTGACCTGGCGCAATATCTGTCTAGTTTCTTGTTGAGGCGAGATGCCATCATGTCCACCTTTGGTTTTTCCCAACGGTTCACAATCATGTGGAAGACTTCTGGATGAAGTCCCCACTCTCCCGGGTGAAGATCGTGTCTGCTGAGGAAGTCTGCTTCCCAGTTGTCCACTCCCGGAATGAACACTGCTGACAGTGCTATGACATGATTTTCCGCCCAGCGAAGAATCCTTGCAGCTTCTGTCATTGCTCTTCTGCTTCTCGTGCCGCCTTGTCTGTTTACGTGGGCGACTGCCGTGATGTTGTCCGACTGGATCAACACCGGCTGACCCTGAAGCAGCGGTTTTGCCAGGCTTAGAGCATTGTAGATCGCTCTTAGCTCCAGTATATTTATGTGAAGAGACGTCTCCAGGTTTGACCACACGCCCTGGAAGTTTCTTCCCTGTGTGACTGCTCCCCAGCCTCGTAGGCTGGCATCCGTAGTCACCAGGACCCAGTCCTGTATGCCGAATCTGCGGCCCTCTAACAGATGGGCACTCTGCAACCACCACAGAAGAGACACCCTTGTTTTTGGTGACAGTGTTATCCGCTGATGCATGTGCAGATGCGATCCGGACCATTTGTCCAGCAGATCCCACTGAAATATTCGTGCGTGGAATCTGCCGAATGGAATTGCTTCGTAAGAAGCCACCATCTTTCCCAGGACTCTTGTGCATTGATGTACTGACACATTTCCTGGTTTTAGAAGGTTCCTGACAAGTTCGGATAATTCCCTTGCTTTCTCCTCCGGGAGAAACACCTTTTTCTGAACAGTGTCCAGAATCATTCCCAGGAACAGCAGACGTGTCGTCGGGGTCAATTGAGATTTTGGAAGATTCAAAATCCACCCGTGTTGTTGAAGCACTACTTGAGTTAGTGCTACTCCGACTTCCAGCTGTTCTCTGGACCTTGCCCTTATCAGGAGATCGTCCAAGTAAGGGATAATTAATACGCCTTTTCTTCGTAGAAGAACCATCATTTCGGCCATTACCTTGGTAAAGACCCGAGGTGCCGTGGACAAACCAAACGGCAGCGTTTGAAACTGATAATGACAGTTTTGTATCACGAACCTGAGATACCCTTGGTGTGAAGGGTAAATTGGGACATGCAGATAAGAATCTTTTATGTCCAGGGACACCATGAAGTCCCCTTCTTCCAGATTCGCTATCACTGCTCTGAGTGACTCCATCTTGAACTTGAATTTCTGTATGTACAGGTTCAAGGATTTCAGATTTAGAATAGGTCTTACCGAACCGTCCGGCTTCGGTACCACAAATAGTGTGGAATAATACCCCTCTCCCTGTTGTAGGAGGGGTACCTTGACTATCACCTGCTGAGAATACAGCTTGTGAATGGCTTCCAATACCGTCGCCCTTTCTGAGGGAGACGTTGGTAAAGCAGACTTTAGGAACCGGCGAGGGGGAGACTTTTCGAATTCCAACTTGTAACCCTGAGATACTACTTGCAGGATCCAAGGGTCCACCTGTGAGCGAGCCCACTGTGTGCTGAAAATCTTTAGTCGACCCCCCACCGCCCCTGAGTCCGCTTGTACAGCCCCAGCGTCATGCTGAGGGCTTTGCAGAAACCGGGGAGGGCTTCTGTTCCTGGGAAGGAGCTGCTTGCTGCCCTCTCTTACCCTTTCCTCTGCCTCGGGGCAGATATGACTGTCCTTTTGCCCGCTTGTTCTTATAGGACCGAAAGGACTGCGGCTGAAAAGACGGTGTCTTTTTCTGTTGGGAGGGGGTCTGAGGTAAAAAGGTGGATTTCCCGGCAGTTGCCGTGGCCACCAGATCTGATAGACCGACGCCAAACAATTCCTCCCCTTTATACGGCAATACTTCCATATGCCGTTTGGAATCCGCATCACCTGACCACTGTCGCGTCCATAAACTTCTTCTGGCAGATATGGACATCGCACTTACTCTCGATGCCAGAGTGCAAATATCCCTCTGAGCATCTCGCATATAAAGAAAAGCATCCTTTAATTGCTCTAAAGTCAATAAAATACTGTCCCTATCCAGGGTATCAATATTTTCAGTCAGGGAATCCGACCACACCACCCCAGCACTGCACATCCAGGCTGAGGCTATTGCTGGTCGCAGTATAACCCCAGTATGTGTGTATATACTCTTCAGGGTAGTTTCCAGCCTCCTATCAGCTGGATCCTTGAGGGCGGCCGTATCAGGAGACGGCAACGCCACTTGTTTTGATAAGCGTGTGAGCGCCTTATCCACCCTAGGGGGTGTTTCCCAGCGCGCCCTAACCTCTGGTGGGAAGGAGTATAGTGCCAATAACTTCTTAGAAATTAGCAGTTTTCTATCTGGGTTAACCCACGCTTCATCACACACGTCATTCAATTCCTCTGATTCTGGAAAAACTACAGGTAGTTTTTTCACACCCCACATAATACCCCTTTTTGAGGTACCTGCAGTATCAGAGATATGCAAAGCCTCTTTCATTGCCGTGATCATATAACGTGTGGCCCTATTGGAAAATACGTTTGTTTCTTCACCGTCGACACTAGATTCATCTGTGTCGGTACCTGTGTCGACTGACTGAGGTAAGGGACGTTTTACAGCCCCTGACGGTGCCTGAGACGCCTGGGCAGGTACTAACTGGTTTTCCGGCCGTCTCATGTCGTCAACTGACTTTTGCAGCGTGCTAACATTATCACGTAATTCCATAATTAAAGCCATCCATTCCGGTGTCGACTCCCTAGGGGGTGACATCACCATTACCGGCAATTGCTCCGCCTCCACACCAACATCGTCCTCATACATGTCGACACACACGTACCGACACACAGCAGACACACAGGGAATGCTCTTATCGAAGACAGGACCCCACTAGCCCTTTGGGGAGACAGAGGGAGAGTTTGCCAGCACACACCCAAGCGCTATAATATATATGGTAACAACCTTATATAAGTGTTGTTCCTTATAGCAGCTTAAATATATCAAAATATCGCCAAAAGGTGCCCCCCCTCTCTGTTTTACCCTGTTTCTGTAGTGCAGTGCAGGGGAGAGTCCTGGGAGCTTTCCTCACAGCGGAGCTGAGCAGGAAAATGGCGCCGTGTGCTGAGGAGAATAAGCCCCGCCCCCTTTTCGGCGGGCTTTTCTCCCGGAGTTTTAGATATCTGGCATGGGTTAAATACATACATATAGCCTAAATGGCTATATGTGATGTATTCTTTTGCCCTAAAGGTATTAAATATTGCTGCCCAGGGCGCCTCCAGCAGCGCCCTGCACCCTCCGTGACCGTTTGGTGTGAAGTGTGTGACAACAATGGCGCACAGCTGCAGTGCTGTGCGCTACCTTCATGAAGACTGAAGAGCCTTCTGCCGCCTGTTTCCGGACCTTCAATCTTCAGCATCTGTAAGGGGGGTCGGCGGCGCGGCTCCGGGACGAACCCCAGGGTGAGACCTGTGTTCCGACTCCCTCTGGAGCTATGTGTCCAGTAGCCTAAGACTCCAATCCATCCTGCACGCAGGTGAGTTGAAATTCTCTCCCCTAAGTCCCTCGATGCAGTGAGCCTGTTGCCAGCAGGACTCACTGAAAATAAAAAACCTAAAAACTTTTTCTAAGCAGCTCTTTAGGAGAGCCACCTAGATTGCACCCTGCTCGGACGGGCACAAAAACCTAACTGAGGCTTGGAGGAGGGTCATAGGGGGAGGAGCCAGTACACACCATGTGATCCTAAAAGCTTACTTTTTTGTGCCCTGTCTCCTGCGGAGCCGCTATTCCCCATGGTCCTGACGGAGTCCCCAGCATCCACTAGGACGTTAGAGAAATTACTTTCAAATCTATGGTCTGAAAATAATCATCCTGGGAGAATGTTTCAGTCATCCGACAATGCAAACCTATTTAACCCCTCCAGTGGTTTGTCCGGAAATCTTCCGGGCTAGCCAGCACTGACAACCCCTAAAGAATTCCGGGTATACTACTGATTGATTCCCCAGGGACCGCCCAGGAATCAGTATACTCCATTATGGAGTTTAGCCCACTCCCCGAACTCCTATTGCCCGGGCAGGGGGGGCGGGCTTAGCAGTAGAATGGTTCCCGGGCGCCACAAGGGAAAGCGGGAGGGTTAGGGGGAAGGTTAGTTTATTTTCACGCCCCTGTGGAGATTACGGCAGTCGGAATGCCGGGGTCGGTATTCCGACCGTCGACCTAACTGCTGGAATCCCGTACCTAACCCATTACATACAAGCTGTAACGATACATGGCGCCATCGTACACCGGATCGTGCAGTGTGTATGGGGTGCACAATGTATTGTTGCATCCGACTAGGACACATATTGCATAGTGTGTACCCAACATAACTCTAGGAAGGTCTTTGGCCCAAATAAGATGCTTCAAATCGCAACTGGGAAGTCATTTCTACACGATGGAGGTGATACAGCATATGCGGGGTCCCATTACTAGTGGGTCCCATTACTAGTAACAATAATAACGGTTGGACCAACTATATAAGTCAGGATCACATCTGGAATATGACAAATCCAGGACCATATAGTCTTCTGAGAGATTATTTGGTAGCCACCCTAGCGGGTGAGGAGGCGAGGACGCCGATTGCCCAGATCTGTCTTGGACAGAAGTATATGCCTCTGCACACTGTATGTTATCAAGTTGTGTTACACTTACAGAAGCCCAGAAGTGTTATTCTCCAACACAGTACTGGCTCCGAGTGAGGTGACTCATTGAGGGGTCTATTCATGAAACAGTGAATAGATTGGAGAAGTGAACCTGTGGAGAAGTTGCCCATGGCAACCAATCAGCTGCTCCGTACAATTGTATAGTATGCAAATTATAAATGTTACTTCAATGCTGATTGGTTGCCATGGGCAACTTCTCCACTGGCTCACTCCTCCACACTTTTCACTGCTTCATAAATAGACCCCTAAGTAAGGGTATATATCCCAAACGCACTGTCTGCTCCCAGCTTCTCTACATGAAGCGCTAGCTCTGCCGACCCAGTGCTTGTGTTTATAGAGACATAACCCATAACTCTCATCGGATTCTCAACAGTTACAGCGATTCCTCCGGCGTAATCTCCAGAACGGCAATATCACATGACAGTTAGCGCACCTCCTTAGCTACAGCGATCTTCTCCCCTCCGATACACAGGATGATCTGCCTCAGCAGGTCCAAGCTGTTCACGATCTCTGTTATTGCCTCAGAACATTCCACAATTCTCCCAACCTACAAGGAGAAGAGCTCAGCATTAGGTCTTATCAATAAGTCATGTAATAACAGTAATTCCAGGGACCTCCAGTCCTATATAAATTATAAATAAGTCACTTCAAAAGAGTTGCTGTAATAGATAAACATTATCCAGAGAGATCAGGATATATTAATATAATTTCTGCTTTTCAGTTATTACACATTAGTGTAAATGTTGATGCAGAAAGCTGTATCCCTTTTCCAGTGACCCACCCTCCCACTGCATACACCAAATATACATGTGATACATCCAAGACCTTTACCAAACCTTCCCAGATCACCCCTAACAACCCAGTAATGAGGACTGGCAACTCTCCAAGCCACACTCGTCACCCACTCCCCCACCTGCAACACAGCCAGGGGCATCTTTCACTGCCGCGAGACCCCCAAGACCACACAGTACCTGTGATATATCAGGAGGTCACACAATTGTCAGTATGATCCAGTACCGCTCCAAGTGTCTATATTTACATTTTGGCTCTATCAGTTGGCCACTGAGCCCATTCCATGCTCCACACCCACATACACCTGACCTGGGTTCCCTACCCAACACTTGTGCTACAGTCCACAGCTGTCCCCCACACCGTTCCCTCAGATCCCTGGCCACACGCATACACCTGTCCCCCAGCTCCCCGACCACACGCGCACCTGTCCCCCAGGCCCCCGACCACATGTGACCTGTCCCCCGACCACACGCGCACCTGTCCCCCAGGCCCCCGACCACACGCGCACCTGTCCCCCAGGCCCCCGACCACACGCGCACCTGTCCCCCAGGCCCCCGACCACACGCGCACCTGTCCCCCAGGCCCCCGACCACACACACGCACCTGTCCCCCAGGCCCCCGACCACACACACGCACCTGTCCACCAGGCCCCCGACCACACACACGCACCTGTCCACCAGGCCCCCGACCACACGCACGCACCTGTCCCCCAGGCCCCCAACCACACATACGCACCTGTCCCCCAGGCCCCCAACCACACATACGCACCTGTCCCCCAGGCCCCCAACCACACATACGCACCTGTCCCCCAGGCCCCCGAACACACACACGCACCTGTCCCCCAGGCCCCCGACCACACACACGCACCTGTCCTCCAGGCCCCCAACCACACACGCACCTGTCCCCCAGGCCCCCGACTACACACGCACCTGACCCCGACCATACACACCTGTCCCACAGGTCCCCGACCACACACAGCGTACCCGCGGGTACTAGGTCACACACACGCACCTGTCCCCCAACTCCCCGACCATACACACACACCTGACCCCGACCACACACAGCGTACCCGTGGGTACCAGGTCTCACACACGCATCTGTCCCCCAGGACCCTGACCACACACACCTGACCCCGACCACACACAGCGTTCCCGCGGGTACCAGGTCACACACACGCACCTGTCCCCCAGCTCCCCGACCACACACACACACCTGACCCCGACCATACACAGCGTTCCCGTGGGTACCAGGTCACTCACACACACACACCTGACCCCGACCATACACAGCGTTCCCGCGGGTACCAGGTCACACACACACACTGATCTCCTGCCACAAGCACTGCTCCCCAGGCCACACGCACCTGTGATATAGCCAGGAGCTTCACAGCATCATCAGCATGGTACAGCCCTCTTCTCAGTTCCTCCTGATAAGTCCTGGCGACATGAATGGGATCCATAGCCTGCAGCAGTCGCTCCAATATGGCCACACACACAGCAGCCTGCTCCCTGTAATGACAGCAACCCATCACACACACCGTATCACACACACACTGTATCTTACACACTGTATGACACACACACAACATTGTATGACACACACACACACACTGTATCTTACACACTGTATGACACACACAACATTGTATGACACACACACACTAACACGCACACACACTGTATCTTACACACTGTATGACACACTGTAACACGCACACACACACTATCTTACACACTGTATGACACACACACAACATTGTATGACACACTATCTTACACACTAACACACACACACTGTATGACACAGACACTGTATCTTACACACTCTTACACACACACCATATGACACACACACACACACACACACACACACATATGACACAGACACTATCACACACACACACACACACACACACACTGTATCACTCACACACTGTATCACACACACACACTATCACACACACTGTATCACACACACACACTGTATCACTCACACACTGTATCACACACACACTATCACTCACACACACACTAACACACACTGTGTCACACACACACACACACACACACACTGTATCACACACACACACACACACACACAATGTATCACACACACACAATGTATCACACACACACACAATGTATCACACACACACACAATGTATCACACACACACAATGTATCTCACTCACACACACACACACTGTATCACACACACACACACACACACAATGTATCACACACACAATGTATCACACTCACACACTGTATCTCACACACACTATATCACACACTACACACCGCTGTCATGTGTCTGAGCGCTGGGGGCGCCTCTCACCTGTCAGCCACGTTCATCAGGGAGAAGAGGGGCCCCAGGCGGAGCTGCGGGGCCCTCTCCCTCAGGACGCTCAGGGGCAGGGCCAGGACCGCAGTCTTCAGCTTCCTCAGCTCCTCCGTGGGCTCCCCAAGTCCCGGCAGAGCAGCCAGCATATCCTCTATGGCCGCCGCCATCTTGCCGAAGCTGCTGCAGCCTGTCCCTGCTGCTCTCGCGAGATCATGAGACCGGCGCGAGACTGCGCTCGCTCCCCGTTCCCGCTGGGCGGCACACTGTACTAGGGCATTGTGGGAGTTGTAGTCTCTTCTGGGTGTCAGAAGGACAGACCCACAGCTCCCACAATCTGCAGGGGTGTGGTATGTTAGGTAGATTAGAATTAGGTCGACAGTGTCTAGGTCGACCACTACTGGTCGACAGTAAGCAGGTCGACATGGTTTCTAGGTCGACAGGGACTCTAGGTCGACATTAGAAAAGGTCGAAATGAGTTGTTTTTTTACTTTTTTGGGTGTCGTTTTCTCCGTACAGTGACGGGGAACCCCAATTAGCGCACTGGCTTTGCTCGCCATGCTTCGGGCAAGGTTACTATTCCCAGTCGTAGTCTACGTGGATTGTAAAGCATGAAAAAGTTCAAAAAATTGAAAAAAAAAAATGTGAAAAACTCATGTCGACCTTTTGTCATGTCGACCTAGAGTCCCTATCGACCTAGAAACCCTGTCGACCGACTTACTGTTGACCAATAGTGGTCGACCTAGACAGTGTCGACCTATTTACTGTCGACCTAACGACCAGATCCCTTATTGTAGACAGCTTCCTATTTGCAGTATATGAGGCAACGGAAAGACTCGGTATATAGTAGACACTTGTGGTGCCAGGCCCTGACTGTTCCGGAGCTGCTGCCATATGGATGAATGCAGCCTTTCTTTATTAAGGCCGTTGCAGGTTTACAGACATATGTTTGTACCTACTACACTGGCAGAGGTTCAGTATCCTGCTCCAGAGTAAACAGAAGCTGAAACAAACAGCCCCCTATGCGTTCCTGCTACATCCTCTGATTCTGCATTATACTCCACCTGGACACTCACTATTGAACATGTATAACCCATTAGTTACCCACCCCTCAAAATGACAGAACAACAAAACAGTCATTTCAGCTCCGGTGGTTGTGCGCTCTCGAACGGAACGCAACACGTGAATAGCTCTGTCAGGCGCCATCTAGTGACTGACAGCGCGCAAAACACTTGAATTCCCACCCGAGAGGTGAGGAGCAGCGTATGCTTCCTAAAGCTGCTTACTGATAATGGGCCTCATTTAAATACTCACAAATTTCTCAGGGCTTTCAAAGACTCTGTATGCCTAAGTGAAGTGGGGGGTGTTTGATGATGCAATCAGAGCTTTCTCACGCAAGGGGCAGGGCCACAATGATGCCATTACAAAGCCACGCCCCCCTGCACCACCTGCCGGGATACAGGACAGCATGTTGCAATTTTAGGGGTGCAATTGCTGACATTTTTTTATTTTTGTGCAGGCAGATCAATTACTGGATTCTTTTGGCAGAATGCATGTCGACCTTTTGGCTCGCACACGAATCTGATTGCCAAACCCGTGCAGCGCAACATGGTTTTGCCGAGGCGCATCTTTACTTTTAACATCTGACATTAGCGCAGGCAGTGTGCAGTAATAAAATAGCGCCGTCTCAAAATCAAGCACCAGGGGCCTTATTCAGGTTGGATCGCTATTGAGACAGAAATTGCGATTTTCTCACGCCTGCTTCTGCTAAAAGAAGAGCATGTGAAGAGCCGCCCAGAAAGGTAAAAGACGCCACCGATGCGATCGCGATACGCAGAAATCAAGCATCAGCAGTTGCGGATGACCCTGGGTTACTCAGAATAATGAGAATGCAGTCGCACCAGGCGCCATGTTTTAAGTCGCAGCAATCGCAGCTGATGTCAGGTACACGCCCCGAAAATGATTTTGAAACGCCTGCAATTCCCCAACCACTCGCCCTGTCTCTGCACTGTAAGCGCTCATAATCAGCGCTCTCGCTACCCTCCGTCTCACAGCTGCAGCGTCTCCGTTAACGTTTCATGTCCTTGCGTTGGACCTAATTCAGACCTGATCGTTGTTGTGTAAAATCGCAAGGCGTCCGATTATGGAACGACTGTGCATGTGTACGGAACCTAATGCGCAGGCACGAGGCCAAACTGCGAAATAAATCAGCGTCTTTTTTGATCGCTAGGCGAATGTAGGTCGATTGACAGGAAGCGGACTTTTGTGGGTGGTAACTGACCGTTTTATGGGAGTGTCAGGAATAACGCAGGCGCGCCCAAGCGTTTTCAGGGCGGGTATGTGACGTCAGCTCCGGCCCCAATCAGCCTGTGTGTATCGCACTGTAGGTGTAAGTCCTGGGCTGCGCACACACTGGAAAAATCATTGGATGGTGAGTTGCGAACAGATTTACAGCTGACCGGCGTTTGCAAAGCTTTTCACGCGACGTACGCAGACTTACACGGGGCGGATTGTCACTCTGTCTGGGCGGCGACTATCCGATCGCAAACCTCTGCAAATTCACACAGCAGCGATCAGGTCTGACTTACGCCCATAGTTTCTATGTCCATTTGCTTTTTAATGATATTTTTGCTGAGTACTGTTAATCTTTAGAAAAGTGAACGCAATGCTGATGTTTTCACAAATTACTGATGTTTTTTTCTACCACCCGCCATGGAGTTGAGACGGCGGTCATAGTGAGGATTTGGGGGTAGTAACAGGGTGGGCGGGGGGAGTGGAGAGTAAAACACTGATGTGTGTCGCGCCCGTTAGGATGGAGTACTTTGCGGCATGCGCCACAGATCCTTCAGGATTTGGATGACGGCCAAGGTGTTTTCCCATCTGCGCTCAGTCCAAAGTCCGCTATGACTCCTGATGTCACGTATACCATACTGTGAGGCAGATGTATTAAGCCTGGAGAAGTAATAAAGTGGAAGGTGATAACTCACTAGCCAATCAGCTCCTGTCAAGTTACAGGCTGGGTTTGAAGCATGACAGTAAGGAGCTGATTGGCTGGTATTATCACTAGTGATGAGCGGGTTCGGTTCCTCGGAATCCGAACCCCCCCGAACTTCAGCCTTTTTACACGGGTCCGAGGCAGGTTCGAACCTTCCCGCCTTGCTCGGCTAACCCGAGCGCGCCCGAACGTCATCATCCCACTGTCGGATTCTCGCGAGGCTCGAATTCTATCGCGAGACTCGGATTCTATATAAGGAGCCGCGCGTCGCCGCGCGTCGCCGCCATTTTCACACGTGCATTGAGATTGATAGGGAGAGGACGTGGCTGGCGTCCTCTCCGTTTATAGAGAAGAGAGTAGAGAGTTAGAGACACTATTTGGTATTTACTAATTTTGGGGAGCATATTAGGACTGGAGTACTACTACTTGCTGATAGTGTGACCATTGACCACCAGTTTAATTAATCCGTTCTCTGCCTGAAAAAAAACGATACACAGTGTGACACAGTCACATACCATATCTGTGCTCAGCCTCAGTGTGCTGCATCATCATATGTAATACTGTATATCTGACTGTGCTGAGTGCTCACTGCTCACACAGCTTAATTGTGGGGGAGACTGGGGAGCAGTTAGAGCAGGAGTACATATATAATATATTTTAAGTACAGTGCACACTTTTGCTGCCAGAGTGCCACACTGCCAGTGTGACTGACCAGTGACCACACTGACCACCAGTATATTGTGATTGTCTGCTTAGGACGGAGTACTACTTGCTGATAGTGTGACCAGTGACCAGTGACCACCACCAGTTTAATTAATCCGTTCTCTGCCTGAAAAAAAAAACGATACACAGTGTGACACAGTCACATACCATATCTATGCTCAGCCCAGTGTGCTGCATCATATGTAATACTGTATATCATTATCTGACTGTGCTGAGTGCTCACTGCTCACACAGCTTAATTGTGGGGGAGACTGGGGAGCAGTTATAGCAGGAGTACATATTTTAAGTACAGTGCACACTTTTGCTGCCAGAGTGCCACTGCCAGTGTGACTGACCAGTGACCACTGACCACCAGTATATTGTGATTGTCTGCTGACCACCAGTATATTGTGATTGTCTGCCTGAAAAAGTTAAACACTCGTCGTGTGGTGTTTTTATAAACGCATTCTGCAGACAGTGTCCACTGTCCAGCAGGTCCGTCATTACATAATATATATACCTGTCCGGCTGCAGTACTAGTGTGATATATATATATATTTTATTTTTATCTCATTATCATCCAGTCTATATTAGCAGCAGACACAGTACGGTAGTCCACGGCTGTAGCTACCTCTGTGTCGGCAGTCGCTCGTCCATCCATAATTGTATACCACCTACCCGTTTTTTTTTTTCTATCTTCTTGATACTAGTAGCTTACTTTAGGAGTCTGCAGTGCTGACAGACAGTGTCCAGCAGGTCCGTCATTACATAATATATATACCTGTCCGGCTGCAGTACTAGTGTGATATATATATATATTTTAATTTTATCTCATTATCATCCAGTCTATATTAGCAGCAGACACAGTACGGTAGTCCACGGCTGTAGCTACCTCTGTGTCGGCAGTCGCTCGTCCATCCATAATTGTATACCACCTACCCGTGGTTTTTTTTTCTATCTTCTTGATACTAGTAGCTTACTTTAGGAGTCTGCAGTGCTGACAGACAGTGTCCAGCAGGTCCGTCATTACATAATATATATACCTGTCCGGCTGCAGTACTAGTGTGATATATATATATATTTTTTATTTTTATCTCATTATCATCCAGTCTATATTAGCAGCAGACACAGTACGGTAGTCCACGGCTGTAGCTACCTCTGTGTCGGCAGTCGCTCGTCCATCCATAATTGTATACCACCTACCCGTGTTTTTTTTTTCTATCTTCTTGATACTAGTAGCTTACTTTAGGAGTCTGCAGTGCTGACAGACAGTGTCCAGCAGGTCCGTCATTACATAATATATATACCTGTCCGGCTGCAGTACTAGTGTGATATATATATATATATTTTAATTTTATCTCATTATCATCCAGTCTATATTAGCAGCAGACACAGTACGGTAGTCCACGGCTGTTGCTACCTCTGTGTCGGCAGTCGCTCGTCCATCCATAATTGTATACCACCTACCCGTGGTTTTTTTTTTCTATCTTCTTGATACTAGTAGCTTACTTTAGGAGTCTGCAGTGCTGACAGACAGTGTCCAGCAGGTCCGTCATTACATAATATATATACCTGTCCGGCTGCAGTACTAGTGTGATATATATATATTTTTTAATTTTATCTCATTATCATCCAGTCTATATTAGCAGCAGACACAGTACGGTAGTCCACGGCTGTAGCTACCTCTGTGTCGGCACTCGGCAGTCCATCCATAAGTATACTAGTATCCATCCATCTCCATTGTTTACCTGAGGTGCCTTTTAGTTGTGCCTATTAAAATATGGAGAACAAAAATGTTGAGGTTCCAAAAATAGGGAAAGATCAAGATCGACTTCCACCTCGTGCTGAAGCTGCTGCCACTAGTCATGGCCGAGACGATGAAATTCCATCAACGTCGTCTGCCAAGGCCGATGCCCAATGTCATAGTACAGAGCATGTAAAATCCAAAACACCAAATATCAGTAAAAAAAGGACTCAAAAATCTAAAATAAAATTGTCGGAGGAGAAGCGTAAACTTGCCAATATGCCATTTACCACACGGAGTGGCAAGGAACGGCTGAGGCCCTGGCCTATGTTCATGGCTAGTGGTTCAGCTTCACATGAGGATGGAAGCACTCAGCCTCTCGCTAGAAAAATGAAAAGACTCAAGCTGGCAAAAGCACAGCAAAGAACTGTCCGTTCTTCGAAATCCCAAATCCACAAGGAGAGTCCAATTGTGTCGGTTGCGATGCCTGACCTTCCCAACACTGGACGTGAAGAGCATGCGCCTTCCACCATTTGCACGCCCCCTGCAAGTGCTGGAAGGAGCACCCGCAGTCCAGTTCCTGATAGTCAGATTGAAGATGTCAGTGTTGAAGTACACCAGGATGAGGAGGATATGGGTGTTGCTGGCGCTGGGGAGGAAATTGACAAGGAGGATTCTGATGGTGAGGTGGTTTGTTTAAGTCAGGCACCCGGGGAGACACCTGTTGTCCGTGGGAGGAATAGGGCCATTGACATGCCTGGTGAAAATACCAAAAAAATCAGCTCTTCGGTGTGGAAGTATTTCAACAGAAATGCGGACAACATTTGTCAAGCCGTGTGTTGCCTTTGTCAAGCTGTAATAAGTAGGGGTAAGGACGTTAACCACCTCGGAACATCCTCCCTTATACGTCACCTGCAGCGCATTCATAATAAGTCAGTGACAAGTTCAAAAACTTTGGGCGACAGCGGAAGCAGTCCACTGACCAGTAAATCCCTTCCTCTTGTAACCAAGCTCACGCAAACCACCCCACCAACTCCCTCAGTGTCAATTTCCTCCTTCCCCAGGAATGTTAATAGTCCTGCAGGCCATGTCACTGGCAATTCTGACGAGTCCTCTACTGCCTGGGATTCCTCCGATGCATCCTTGCGTGTAACGCCTACTGCTGCTGGCGCTGCTGTTGTTGCTGCTGGGAGTCGATGGTCATCCCAGAGGGGAAGTCGTAAGACCACTTTTACTACTTCCACCAAGCAATTGACTGTCCAACAGTCCTTTGCGAGGAAGATAAAATATCACAGCAGTCATCCTGCTGCAAAGCGGATAACTGAGGCCTTGGCATCCTGGGTGGTGAGAAACGTGGTTCCGGTATCCATCATTACTGCAGAGCCAACTAGAGACTTGTTGGAGGTACTGTATCCCCGGTACCAAATACCATCTAGGTTCCATTTCTCTAGGCAGGCGATACCGAAAATGTACACAGACCTCAGAAAAAGAGTCACCAGTGTCCTAAAAAATGCAGCTGTACCCAATGTCCACTTAACCACGGACATGTGGACAAGTGGAGCAGGGCAGGGTCAGGACTATATGACTGTGACAGCCCACTGGGTAGATGTATGGACTCCCGCCGCAAGAACAGCAGCGGCGGCACCAGTAGCAGCATCTCGCAAACGCCAACTCTTTCCTAGGCAGGCTACGCTTTGTATCACCGGTTTCCAGAATACGCACACAGCTGAAAACCTCTTACGGCAACTGAGGAAGATCATCGCGGAATGGCTTACCCCAATTGGACTCTCCTGTGTATTTGTGGCATCGGACAACGCCAGCAATATTGTGTGTGCATTAAATATGGGCAAAGTCCAGCACGTCCCATGTTTTGCACATACCTTGAATTTGGTGGTGCAGAATTATTTAAAAAACGAGAGGGGCGTGCAAGAGATGCTGTCGTGGCCAGAAGAATTGCGGGACACTTTCGGCGTACAGGCACCACGTACAGAAGACTGGAGCACCACCAAAAACGCCTGAACCTGCCCTGCCATCATCTGAAGCAAGAAGTGGTAACGAGGTGGAATTCAACCCTCTATATGCTTCAGAGGTTGGAGGAGCAGCAAAAGGCCATTCAAGCCTATACAATTGAGCACGATATAGGAGGTGGAATGCACCTGTCTCAAGCGCAGTGGAGAATGATTTCAACGTTGTGCAAGGTTCTGCTGCCCTTTGAACTTGCCACACGTGAAGTCAGTTCAGACACTGCCAGCCTGAGTCAGGTCATTCCCCTCATCAGGCTTTTGCAGAAGAAGCTGGAGACATTGAAGGAGGAGCTAACACAGAGCGATTCCGCTAGGCATGTGGGACTTGTGGATGGAGCCCTTAATTCGCTTAACAAGGATTCACGGGTGGTCAATCTGTTGAAATCAGAGCACTACATTTTGGCCACCGTGCTCGATCCTAGATTTAAAACCTACCTTGGATCTCTCTTTCCGGCAGACACAAGTCTGCTGGGGTTCAAAGACCTGCTGGTGAGAAAATTGTCAAGTCAAGCGGAACGCGACCTGTCAACATCTCCTCCTTCACATTCTCCCGCAACTGGGGGTGCGAGGAAAAGGCTCAGAATTCCGAGCCCACCCGCTGGCGGTGATGCAGGGTAGTCTGGAGCGACTGCTGATGCTGACATCTGGTCCGGACTGAAGGACCTGCCAACGATTACGGACATGTCGTCTACTGGCACTGCATATGATTCTCTCCCCATTGAAAGAATGGTGGAGGATTATATGAGTGACCGCATCCAAGTAGGCACGTCAGACAGTCCGTACTTATACTGGCAGGAAAAAGAGGCAATTTGGAGGCCCTTGCACAAACTGGCTTTATTCTACCTAAGTTGCCCTCCCACAAGTGTGTACTCCGAAAGAGTGTTTAGTGCCGCCGCTCACCTTGTCAGCAATCGGCGTACGAGGTTACTTCCAGAAAATGTGGAGAAGATGATGTTCATTAAAATGAATTATAATCAATTCCTCCGTGGAGACATTGACCAGCAGCAATTGCCTCCACAAAGTACACAGGGAGCTGAGATGGTGGATTCCAGTGGGGACGAATAGATAATCTGTGAGGAGGGGGATGTACACGGTGATATATCGGAGGATGATGATGAGGTGGACATCTTGCCTCTGTAGAGCCAGTTTGTGCAAGGAGAGATTAATTGCTTCTTTTTTGGTGGGGGTCCAAACCAACCCGTCATTTCAGTCACAGTCGTGTGGCAGACCCTGTCACTGAAATGATGGGTTGGTTAAAGTGTGCATGTCCTGTTTATACAACATAAGGGTGGGTGGGACAATTCCATCTTGCACCTCTTTTTTCTTTCATTTTTCTTTGCGTCATGTGCTGTTTGGGGAGTGTTTTTTGGAAGGGCCATCCTGCGTGACACTGCAGTGCCACTCCTAGATGGGCCAGGTGTTTGTGTCGGCCACTAGGGTCGCTTAGCTTACTCACACAGCTACCTCATTCCGCCTCTTTTTTTCTTTGCGTCATGTGCTGTTTGGGGAGTGTTTTTTGGAAGGGCCATCCTGCGTGACACTGCAGTGCCACTCCTAGATGGGCCAGGTGTTTGTGTCGGCCACTAGGGTCGCTTAGCTTACTCACACAGCTACCTCATTGCGCCTCTTTTTTTCTTTGCGTCATGTGCTGTTTGGGGAGTGTTTTTTGGAAGGGCCATCCTGCGTGACACTGCAGTGCCACTCCTAGATGGGCCAGGTGTTTGTGTCGGCCACTAGGGTCGCTTAGCTTACTCACACAGCTACCTCATTGCGCCTCTTTTTTTCTTTGCGTCATGTGCTGTTTGGGGAGTGTTTTTTGGAAGGGCCATCCTGCGTGACACTGCAGTGCCACTCCTAGATGGGCCAGGTGTTTGTGTCGGCCACTAGGGTCGCTTATCTTACTCACACAGCTACCTCATTGCGCCTCTTTTTTTCTTTGCGTCATGTGCTGTTTGGGGAGTGTTTTTTGGAAGGGCCATCCTGCGTGACACTGCAGTGCCACTCCTAGATGGGCCAGGTGTTTGTGTCGGCCACTAGGGTCGCTTAGCTTACTCACACAGCTACCTCATTGCGCCTCTTTTTTTCTTTGCGTCATGTGCTGTTTGGGGAGTGTTTTTTGGAAGGGCCATCCTGCGTGACACTGCAGTGCCACTCCTAGATGGGCCAGGTGTTTGTGTAGGCCACTAGGGTCGCTTAGCTTACTCACACAGCTACCTCATTGCGCCTCTTTTTTTCTTTGCGTCATGTGCTGTTTGGGGAGTGTTTTTTGGAAGGGCCATCCTGCGTGACACTGCAGTGCCACTCCTAGATGGGCCAGGTGTTTGTGTCGGCCACTAGGGTCGCTTATCTTACTCACACAGCTACCTCATTGCGCCTCTTTTTTTCTTTGCGTCATGTGCTGTTTGGGGAGTGTTTTTTGGAAGGGCCATCCTGCGTGACACTGCAGTGCCACTCCTAGATGGGCCAGGTGTTTGTGTCGGCCACTAGGGTCGCTTAGCTTACTCACACAGCTACCTCATTGCGCCTCTTTTTTTCTTTGCGTCATGTGCTGTTTGGGGAGTGTTTTTTGGAAGGGCCATCCTGCGTGACACTGCAGTGCCACTCCTAGATGGGCCAGGTGTTTGTGTCGGCCACTAGGGTCGCTTAGCTTACTCACACAGCTACCTCATTGCGCCTCTTTTTTTCTTTGCGTCATGTGCTGTTTGGGGAGTGTTTTTTGGAAGGGCCATCCTGCGTGACACTGCAGTGCCACTCCTAGATGGGCCAGGTGTTTGTGTCGGCCACTTGGGTCGCTTAGCTTAGTCATCCAGCGACCTCGGTGCAAATTTTAGGACTAAAAATAATATTGTGAGGTGTGAGGTATTCAGAATAGACTGAAAATGAGTGGAAATTATGGTTTTTGAGGTTAATAATACTTTGGGATCAAAATGACCCCAAAATTCTATGATTTAAGCTGTTTTTTAGGGTTTTTTGAAAAAAACACCCGAATCCAAAACACACCCGAATCCGACAAAAAAAAATTCGGTGAGGTTTTGCCAAAACGCGGTCGAACCCAAAACACGGCCGCGGAACCGAACCCAAAACCAAAACACAAAACCCGAAAAATTTCAAGTGCACATCTCTAATTATCACCTTTCACTTTATCACGTCTCCCGGCTTAATACATCTCTCTCCCTATCCGTGTAGTTAACCCCTGATGTCTTTTGTCCCTGCAGAGAGCTAACTTGAAAACATTTATTTTTTTACTAAAATACGTTATTATTGAGACAATACAGGAACATTAGAATTTTCTATGTAGTAGAACGTGCGCGTTGCCCTATTGCCCCCTGACCAGGCCATTGATACGGCTGGAAAGTACAGTATATAGATAGTACGGCATCAGATGCAGGGTCATGTTTCACCCTGCTCCAGTTTAACCCCTCCACATCAGTGACCCGTGCTGGCAGCGTGCAGTATCACAGGTCGGATACTGGAGAATTCCAGGTCTGTGGTAGAGGCAGGAGCAGATGGGCCGGTCTGTGGGCACTAAATGAGGAGTGGATTTGTCAGGAGAGGGTGGGATAGAGAAGGGCAGCAGAATTACAGCTAATGAGTGCGCTGGCACACCAATCCGGGCTCCCCTCCCTCCTCCCCCTCTCCCTCCACCATCCACAGTCATGAAGTAAACCAGGGGCACCAGCCAGCACAGGGCCATGGGGTGCTGGTGCCAACGGATCCAGGCACCGTCTCAGAACTGGCTTCGCCCAGGCTGGATGACAGTGGCGCTGGTGAGTTGCTGCGATGTGGGAATATATGTCTCCGTTCCACTCCACGCTGGATTTCTGTCCTGTGCTGCAGCCCTCTCTCGTCTGAGGACGCGTGCCCCCCCCCCCCCCTTCCCTCCCGGCACTTGGAGGGTTAAACAGAAGTGTGGAGAAATTTCACAGGACTGGCAGCGCCAGCCGCTGGCGTCCTGGCACAACCCCTCCGAGAGCATTCCTCTTGGATACTTCCCCTCTCTCAGCTAGAGCCCTCAGATGCCATTTATCCCCGTGCATTTATCATTCCGCTCAGTATTACTGTATAATACAACACTTCTGATTTTATTTACAGGAATTTGAACACGTCATGTTACTGGTTTGGGGGGGGGGGGGGGGGTTGCACATTCTACTTTTTGTAATATGTCGGGTAAACGCATTCATCAGTAATGTTCCATAAATGTTGTTCAGTTTCTGAATGCACATGCGCGTCGGCAAACAACAACTGGCATCGACAATCAGCGACATGCAGGTGGGAAAATTTCAATCGCACAGCCATTCGCAAGGTGAGTGACACGAAGAGGGCGTTTGTGGGGGGATCCGGTCTGAAGATCGACAGTGTCTAGGTCGACAATGTTTAGGTCGACCACTATAGGTCGACAGTCACTAGGTCGACATGGATGGAAGGTCGACAGGGTTTCTAGGTCGACAGGTCTAAAGGTCGACATGAGTTTTTCACATTTTTTATTTTTTTATTTTTTCATACTTAACGATCCACGTGGACTACGAATGGAACGGTAAAGTGTGCCGAGCGAAGCGGTAGCGGAGCGAAGGCACCATGCCCAAAGCATGGCGAGCGAAGCAAGCCATGCGAGGGGACGCGGTGCACTAACTTGGGATCCCGGTCACTCTACGAAGAAAACGACAAAAAATAATAATCCTCATGTCGACCTTTAGACCTGTCGACCTAGCACATGTCGACCTAGAAACCCTGTCGACCTTCCATCCATGTCGACCTAGTGACTGTCGACCTATAGTGGTCAACCTAAACATTGTCGACCTATACACTGTCGATTTGATGAACCACACCCGTTTGTGGGTGCTAACTAACCAGGAAAAACGCAGGCGTTCACAAGCGGTTTCAGGGCGAGTGTGTGACGTCAGCTCCGGCCCCGATCAGCCCGTTCTCATCGCACTGTAGGAGTAAGTCCTGAGCTGCGCACACACTGCACACACTGGAAAAACCATTCTCTTGTGAGTGAGGTGCGAACAGATTTGCAGTTGTCCGCTGACTGAGGGATTTTTAGCAGCTCGCCGTATACATGCGATTGCACACTGTACACGGCGAATATACACTCCCCTTGGGTGGCGACTATTTGAACGCAGCCCAGCGATCAGGTCTGAATCACCCCCTTAGTTGTTGACTAAAAACATTTTTCAAGGACCACATTAGCAATATTAATAGCTATAGGTTAAAAAAACACATTGACATGATTTTTGTTTGTAAGTAAAGCAAAAGAGCAAGCAAATGGTCAAAACCATGCTGTGCTGCAGGTGGGGCAGATGTAACATGTGCAGAGAGAGTTAGATTTGGGTGGGTTATATTGTTTCTGTGCAGGGTAAATACTGGCTGCTTTATTTTTACACTGCAATTTAGATTTCAGCTTGAACACACCCCACCTAAACGATACATCGGCTGTCCCGTACACACTGAGCGATATATCACACAACTGCGCGATATATAGGTCACAGCCACATTCCAATGTATGCCGTAGTTTGCCTGGGTGTCCTGTCGGGCATGTAGCAAGCTCAATGGGATGACCTGGCAAAGGACTCTCAGGAGTGCGCAGTAGTGGCTACACACTACACAATGGTCGCAGCCAGCAACTTTTTGCTGCTGCTGCAATCAATAGTCCACACCTATGGGGGAGTGTACTTTAGCTTAGCAGGGCTGCGATCGCTTGTGCAGCTCTGCTAAGCTAAAAAAAATTCAAGCAGAAGTAGAGCAGCCCTGGACATACTTACCTTGTGCGATGGATCCAGCGATGATGGGCTCGGCTTTGACGTCACTCCTCCACCTTCCGTTCTGCTGGACACACCTGCATTACACTCACCACTCCCCGAAAACGGCTCCGAACGGTCCGGATCCGCCCTGTCACGCCTCCTTCCTGTCAATCTTCTCTGCGGTCCGCTCTGGGACCGCTTCCTTCTCAAGACGCGACGTAACCCAGCGACCCCTGTCGCCGGCAACGTCACGCACGCGCACTCATTCGCACCGCAGCGATAAACCGCTGCGTGTGAACGGGTCGGAATGACCCCCAATGTGTTTATAGAATGTGCTCAGGCAGAATGCAGACAGGTGACGTACAGACAGAACGTATAGAATGTGCTCAGGCAGAATGCAGACAGGTGATGCACAGACAGAATGTGTATAATGTGCTCAGGCAGAATGCAGACAGGTGACGCACAGACAAAACGTATAGAATGCGCTCAGACAGAATGCAGACAGGTGACGCACAGACAGAATGTATACAATGTGCTCAGACAGAATGCAGACAGGTGACGCACAGATAGAACATATAGAATGTGCTCAGACAGAATGCAGACAGGTGACGCACAGACAGAACGTATAGAATGTGCTCAGGCAGAATGCAGAGAGGTGACGCACAGACAAAACGTATAGAATGCGCTCAGACAGAATGCAGACTGGTGAGGCACAGACAGAACGTATAGAATGTGCTTAGGCAGAATGCAGACAGGTGATGCAGACAGAACGTATAGAATGTGTTCAGGCAGAATGCAGACAGATGACGCACAGACAGAACGTATAGAATGTGCTCAGACAGAATACTGACAGGTGACGCACAGGCAGAACGTATAGAATGTGCTCAGACAGAATGCAGACAGGTGAGGCACAGACAGAACGTATAGAATGTGCTCAGACAGAATGCAGACAGGTGATGAACAGACAGAATGTATAGAATGTGCTCAGACAGAATGCAGACAGGTGAGGCACAGACAGAACGTATAGAATGAGCTCAGGCAGAATGCAGACAGGTGACGCACAGACAGAATGTATAGAATGTGCTCAGGCAGAATGCAGACAGGTGACGCACAGACAGAACATATAGAATGTGCTCAGACAGAATGCAGACAGGTGACGCACAGACAGAACGTATAGAATGTGCTCAGACAGAATGCAGACAGGTGATGCACAGACAGAATGTATAGAATGTGCTCAGACAGAATGCAGACAGGTGAGGCACAGACAGAACGTATAGAATGAGCTCAGGCAGAATGCAGACAGGTGACGCACAGACAGAATGTGTATAATGTGCTCAGGCAGAATGCAGACAGGTGACGCACAGATAGAATGTATAGAATGTGCTCAGACAGAATGCAGACAGGTGATGCAGACAGAACGTATAGAATGTGCTCAGACAGAATGCAGACAGGTGACGCACAGACAGAACATATAGAATGTGCTTAGGCAGAATGCAGACAGGTGACGCACAGACAGAACGTATAGAATGTGCTCAGACAGAATGCAGACAGGTGACGCACAGACAGAACGTATAGAATATGCTCAGACAGAATGCAGACAGGTGACGCACTGACAGAACTTATAGAGGGGGTCAAACCGAGTTGATCGCTAGCTGCCGTTGTTTGCAGCGCAGCGATCAGTAAAAAAACGGCTAATCTGCGCATGCGTATGCACCTCAATGCGCACGCATGACATATGGGTACAAAGAGCATCGTGGTTTTGCACATGTTCTAACGAAGCTTTCAGTCGCACGGCCGAACGCAGGAAGATTGACAGGAAGTCAGCGTTTCTGGGTGTCAACCGACCGGTTTCAGGGAGTGCTTAGAAAAACGCAGGTGTGTCCGGAAAAATGCAGGCATGGTCGGGCGAATGCTGGGCAGGTGTGTGACGTCAAAAGCCGTCCCTCCGTCGTTAGAATCAACGCACACAAAGAGTAACTACAGGGCTGGTCTTGTTTTGCACAAAAGATTTTGCAGGCGCTCTGCTGCACAAGCGTTCGCACTTTTGCAAAGCGAAAGACACTCCCCGGTGGGTGGCGACAATGCTTTTGCATGGCTGCTAAAAGTAGCTAGCGAACGATCAACTCGGAATGACCCCCAGAATGTGCTCTGGCAGAATGCAGACAGGTGACACACAGACAGACCGTATAGAATGTGCTCAGGCAGAATGCAGACAGGTGACACACAGACAGAACGTATAGAATGTGCTCAGGCAGAATGCAGACAGGTGACGCACAGACAGAACGTATAGAATGCGCTCAGGCAGAATGCAGACAGGTGACGCACAGACAGAGCGTATAGAATGTGCTCAGGCAGAATGCAGACAGGTGACGCACAGACAGAACGTATAGAATGTGCTCAGGCAGAATGCAGACAGGTGACACACAGACAGAACGTATAGAATGTGCTCAGGCAGAATGCAGACAGGTGACGCACAGACAGAACGTATAGAATGCGCTCAGGCAGAATGCAGACAGGTGACGCACAGACAGAGCGTATAGAATGTGCTCAGGCAGAATGCAGACAGGTGACACACAGACAGAACGTATAGAATGTGCTCAGGCAGAATACAGACAGGTAACGCACAGACAGAACGTATAGAATGTGCTCAGGCAGAATGCAGACAGGTAACGCACAGACAGAGCGTATAGAATGTGCTCAGGCAGAATGCAGACAGGTGACGCACAGACAGACCGTATAGAATGTGCTCAGGCAGAATGCAGACAGGTAACGCACAGACAGAGTGTATAGAATGTGCTCAGGCAGAATGCAGACAGGTGACGCACAGACAGAACGTATAGAATTTGCTCAGGCAGAATGCAGACAGGTGACGCACAGACAGAACGTATAGAATGTGCTCAGGCAGAATGCAGACAGGTGACGCACAGATGAATCGTATAGAATGCGCTCAGGCAGAATGCAGACAGGTGACGCACAGATATAACGTATAGAATGTGCTCAGGCAGAATGCAGACAGGTGACGTACAGACAGAACGTATAGAATGTGCTCAGACAGAATGCAGACAGGTGACGCACAGACATAACGTATAGAATGTGCTCAGACAGAAGGCAGACAGGTGACGCACAGATAAAACGTATACAATGAGCTCAGACAGAATGCAGACAGGTGACGCACAGACAGAATGTATAGAATGTGCTCAGACAGAATGCAGACAGGTGACGCACAGACAGAATGTATACAATGTGCTCAGGCAGAATGCAGACAGGTGACACACAGACAAAACATATAGAATGTGCTCAGGCAGAATGCAGACAGGTGACGCACAGACAGAATGTATACAATGTGCTCAAACAGAATGCAGACAGGTGACGCACAGATAGAACATATAGAATGTGCTCAGACAGAATGCAGACAGGTGACGCACAGACAGAACGTATAGAATGTGCTCAGACAGAATGCAGACAGGTGACGCACAGATAGAATGTGTAGTATGTGCTCAGGCAGAATGCAGACAGGTGACGCAGAGATAGAATGTATAGAATGTGCTCAGACAGAATGCAGACAGGTGATGCAAACAGAACGTATAGAATGTGCTCAGACAGAATGCAGACAGGTGACGCACAGACAGAACATATAGAATGTGCTTAGGCAGAATGCAGACAGGTGACGCACAGACAGAATGTATAGAATGTGCTCAGACAGAATGCAGACAGGTGACGCACAGACAGAACGTATAGAATGTGCTCAGACAGAATGCAGACAGGTGACGCACAGACAGAATGTATACAATGTGCTGAGACAGAATGCAGACAGGTGACGCACAGACCGAACGTGTAGAATGTGCTCAGGCAGAATGCTGACAGGTGACGCACAGACAGAACGTATAGAATGTGCTCAGACAGAATGCAGACAGGTGACGCACAGACAGAACGTATAGAATGTGCTCAGACAGAATGCAGACAGGTGACGCACTGACAGAACTTATAGAGGGGGTCATTCCGAGTTGATCGCTAGCTGCCGTTGTTTGCAGCGCAGCGATCAGTAAAAAAACGGCTAATCTGCGCATGCGTATGCACCTCAATGCGCACGCACGACATATGGGTACAAAGAGCATCGTGGTTTTGCACATGTTCTAACGAAGCTTTCAGTCGCACGGCCAAACGCAGGAAGATTGACATGAAGTCAGCGTTTCTGGGTGTCAACCGACCGGTTTCAGGGAGTGCTTAGAAAAACGCAGGTGTGTCCGGAAAAATGCAGGCGTGGTCGGGCGAATGCTGGGCAGGTGTGTGACGTCAAAAGCCGTCCCTTCATCATTAGAATCAACGCACACAAAGAGTAACTACAGGGCTGGTCTTGTTTTGCACAAAAGATTTTGCAGGCGCTCTGCTGCACAAGCGTTCGCACTTCTGCAAAGCGAAAGACACTCCCCGGTGGGTGGCGACAATGCTTTTGCACGGCTGCTAAAAGTAGCTAGCGAACGATCAACTCCGAATGACCCCCAGAATGTGCTCTGGCAGAATGCAGACAGGTGACACACAGACAGAACGTATAGAATGTGCTCAGGCAGAATGCAGACAGGTGACGCACAGACAGAACATATAGAATGTGCTTAGGCAGAATGCAGACAGGTGACGCACAGACAGAATGTATAGAATGTGCTCAGACAGAATGCAGACAGGTGACGCACAGACAGAACGTATAGAATGTGCTCAGACAGAATGCAGACAGGTGACGCACAGACAGAATGTATACAATGTGCTGAGACAGAATGCAGACAGGTGACGCACAGACCGAACGTGTAGAATGTGCTCAGGCAGAATGCTGACAGGTGACGCACAGACAGAACGTATAGAATGTGCTCAGACAGAATGCAGACAGGTGACGCACAGACAGAACGTATAGAATGTGCTCAGACAGAATGCAGACAGGTGACGCACTGACAGAACTTATAGAGGGGGTCATTCCGAGTTGATCGCTAGCTGCCGTTGTTTGCAGCGCAGCGATCAGTAAAAAAACGGCTAATCTGCGCATGCGTATGCACCTCAATGCGCACGCACGACATATGGGTACAAAGAGCATCGTGGTTTTGCACATGTTCTAACGAAGCTTTCAGTCGCACGGCCAAACGCAGGAAGATTGACATGAAGTCGGCGTTTCTGGGTGTCAACCGACCGGTTTCAGGGAGTGCTTAGAAAAACGCAGGTGTGTCCGGAAAAATGCAGGCATGGTCGGGCGAATGCTGGGCAGGTGTGTGACGTCAAAAGCCGTCCCTCCGTCATTAGAATCATCGCACAGAATAAGTAACTACAGGGCTGGTCTTGTTTTGCACAAAAGATTTTGCAGGCGCTCTGCTGCACAAGCGTTCGCACTTCTGCAAAGCGAAAGACACTCCCCGGTGGGTGGCGACAATGCTTTTGCACGGCTGCTAAAAGTAGCTAGCGAGCGATCAACTCCGAATGACCCCCAGAATGTGCTCTAGCAGAATGCAGACAGGTGACACACAGACAGAATGTATAGAATGTGCTCAGGCAGAATGCAGACAGGTGACGCACAGACAGAACGTATAGAATGTGCTCAGGCAGAATGCAGACAGGTGACGCACAGATAGAATGTATACAATGAGCTCAGATAGGATGCAGACAGGTGAAGCAAAGACCGAACGTGTAGAATGTGCTCAGGCAGAATGCTGACAGGTGACGCACAGACAGAACGTATAGAATGTGCTCAGGCAGAATGCAGACAGGTGACGCACAGACAGAACGTATAGAATGTGCTCAGGCAGAATGCAGACAGGTGACGCACAGATGAATCGTATAGAATGCGCTCAGGCAGAATGCAGACAGGTGACGCACAGATATAACGTATAGAAAGTGCTCAGGCAGAATGCAGACAGGTGACGTACAGACAGAACGTATAGAATGTGCTCAGACAGAATGCAGACAGGTGACGCACAGACATAACGTATAGAATGTGCTCAGACAGAATGCAGACAGGTGACGCAAAGATAAAACGTACAGAATGTGCTCAGGCAGAATGCAGACAGGTGACGCACAGATGAATCGTATAGAATGCGCTCAGGCAGAATGCAGACAGGTGACGCACAGACAGAATGTATACAATGTGCTCAGGCAGAATGCAGACAGGTGACATACAGACAAAACATATAGAATGTGCTCAGGCAGAATGCAGACAGGTGACGCACAGACAGAACGTAGAGAATGTGCTCAGACAGAATGCAGACAGGTGACGCACAGACAGAACGTATAGAATGTGCTCAGACAGAATGCAGACAGGTGACGCACAGACAGAACGTATAATATGTGCTCAGGCAAAATGCAGACAGGTGACGCACAGATAGAACGTATAGAATGTGCTCAGACAGAATGCAGACAGGTGACGCACAGATAGAATGTATACAATGAGCTCAGATAGGATGCAGACAGGTGAAGCACAGACCAAACGTGTAGAATGTGCTCAGGCAGAATGCTGACAGGTGACGCACAGACAGAACGTATAGAATGTGCTCAGGCAGAATGCAGACAGGTGACATACAGACAAAACATATAGAATGTGCTCAGGCAGAATGCAGACAGGTGACGCACAGACAGAACGTATAGAATGTGCTCAGACAGAATGCAGACAGGTGACGCACAGACAGAACGTATAGAATGTGCTCAGACAGAATGCAGACAGGTGACGCACAGATATAACGTATAGAATGTGCTCAGGCAGAATGCAGACGGGTGACGCACAGACAGAACGTATAGAATGTGCTCAGGCAGAATGCAGGCAGGTGACGCACAGACAGAACGTATAGAATGTGCTCAGGCAGAATACAGACAGGTGACGCACAGACAGAACGTATAGAATGTGCTCAGGCAGAATGCAGACAGGTGACGCACAGACAGAACGTATAGAATGTGCTCAGGCAGAAAGCAGACAGGTGATGCACAGACAGAATGTGTATAATGTATTCAGGCAGAATGCAGACAGGTGACGCACAGATAGAACGTATACAATGAGCTCAGACAGAATGCAGACAGGTGACGCACAGATAGAATGTATAGAATGTGCTCAGGCAGAATGCAGACAGGTGACGCACAGACAGAACGTATAGAATGTGCTCAGGCAGGGTGCAGACAGGTGACGCACAGATAGAACGTATAGAATGTGCTCAGACAGAATGCAGACAGGTGACGCACAGATAGAATGTATACAATGAGCTCAGATAGGATGCAGACAGGTGAAGCACAGACCGAACGTGTAGAATGTGCTCAAGCAGAATGCTGACAGGTGACGCACAGACAGAACGTATAGAATGTGCTCAGACAGAATGCAGACAGGTGACGCACAGACAGAACGTATAGAATGTGCTCAGACAGAATGCAGACAGGTGACGCACTGACAGAACTTATAGAGGGGGTCATTCCGAGTTGATCGCTAGCTGCTGTTGTTTGCAGCGCAGCGATCAGTGAAAAAAATGGCTAATCTGCGCATGCGTATGCACCTCAATGCGCACGCACGACATATGGGTACAAAGAGCATCGTGGTTTTGCACATGTTCTAACGAAGCTTTCAGTCGCACGGCCGAACGCAGGAAGATTGACATGAAGTCGGCGTTTCTGGGTGTCAACCGACCGGTTTCAGGGAGTGCTTAGAAAAACGCAGGTGTGTCCGGAAAAATGCAGGCGTGGTCGGGCGAATGCTGGGCAGGTGTGTGACGTCAAAAGCCGTCCCTCCGTCATTAGAATCAACGCACACAAAGAGTAACTACATGGCTGGTCTTGTTTTGCACAAAAGATTTTGCAGGCGCTCTGCTGTACAAGCGTTCGCACTTCTGCAAAGCGAAAGACACTCCCCGGTGGGTGGCGACAATGCTTTTGCACGGCTGCTAAAAGTAGCTAGCGAGCGATCAACTCCGAATGAGCCCCAGAATGTGCTCTGGCAGAATGCAGACAGGTGACACACAGACAGAACGTATAGAATGTGCTCAGGCAGAATGCAGACAGGTGACGCACAGACAGAACGTATAGAATGTGCTCAAGCAGAATGCAGACAGGTGACGCACAGACAGAACGTATAGAATGCGCTCAGGCAGAATGCAGACAGGTGACGCACAGACAGAACGTATAGAATGCGCTCAGGCAGAATGCAGACAGGTGACGCACAGACAGAACGTATAGAATGTGCTCAGGCAGAATGCAGACAGGTGACGCACAGACAGAACTTATAGAATGTGCTCAGACAGAATGCAGACAGGTGACGCACAGACAGAACGTATAGAATGCGCTCAGGCAGAATGCAGACAGGTGACGCATAGATAGAACGTGTAGACTGTGCTCAGGCAGAATGCAGACAGGTGACGTACAGACAGAACGTATAGAATGTGCTCAGACAGAATGCAGACAGGTGACGCACAGATAGAACATATAGAATGTGCACAGACAGAATGCAGACAGGTGACGCACAGACAGAACATATAGAATGTGCTCAGACAGAATGCAGAGAGGTGAAGCACAGACAAAACGTATAGAATGCGCTCAGACAGAATGCAGACAGTTGACGCACAGACAGAATGTATACAATGTGCTCAGACAGAATGCAGACAGGTGACGCACAGATAGAACATAAAGAAAGTGCTCAGACAGAATGCAGACAGGTGACGCACAGACAGAACGTATAGAATGTGCTCAGGCAGAATGCAGACGGGTGACGCACAGACAGAACGTATAGAATGCGCTCAGGCAGAATGCAGACAGGTGACGCACAGACAGAACGTACAGAATGTGCTCAGGCAGAATGCAGACAGGTGACGCACAGATGAATCGTATAGAATGCGCTCAGGCAGAATGCAGACAGGTGACGCACAGATATAACGTATAGAATGTGCTCAGGCAGAATGCAGACAGGTGACGTACAGATAGAACGTATAGAATGTGCTCAGACAGAATGCAGACAGGTGACGCACAGACATAACGTATAGAATGTGCTCAGACAGAAGGCAGACAGGTGACGCACAGATAAAACGTATACAATGTGCTCAGGCAGAATGCAGACAGGTGACGCACAGACAGAACATATAGAATGTGCTCAGGCAGAATGCAGACAGGTGATGCACAGACAGAATGTGTATAATGTGCTCAGGCAGAATGCAGACAGGTGACGCACAGACAGAATGTGTATAATGTGCTCAGGCAGAATGCAGACAGGTGACGCACAGATAGAACGTATACAATGAGCTCAGACAGAATGCAGACAGGTGACGCACAGATAGAATGTATAGAATGTGCTCAGGCAGAATGCAGACAGGTGACGCACAGACAGAACGTATAGAATGTGCTCAGGCAGGATGCAGACAGGTGACGCACAGATAGAACGTATAGAATGTGCTCAGACAGAATGCAGACAGGTGACGCACAGATAGAATGTATACAATGAGCTCAGATAGGATGCAGACAGGTGAAGCACAGACCGAACGTGTAGAATGTGCTCAGGCAGAATGCTGACAGGTAACGCACAGACAGAATGATTAGAATGTGCGCAGACAGAATGCAGACAGGTGACGCACAGACAGAACGTATAGAATGTGCTCAGACAGAATGCAGACAGGTGACGCACTGACAGAACTTATAGAGGGGGTCATTCCGAGTTGATCGCTGGCTGCTGTTGTTTGCAGCGCAGCGATCAGTGAAAAAAATGGCTAATCTGCGCATGCGTATGCACCTCAATGCGCACGCACGACATATGGGTACAAAGAGCATCGTGGTTTTGCACATGTTCTAACGAAGCTTTCAGTCGCACGGCCGAACGCAGGAAGATTGACATGAAGTCGGCGTTTCTGGGTGTCAACCGACCGGTTTCAGGGAGTGCTTAGAAAAACGCAGGTGTGTCCGGAAAAATGCAGGCGTGGTCGGGCGAATGCTGGGCAGGTGTGTGACGTCAAAAGCCGTCCCTTCATCATTAGAATCAACGCACACAAAGAGTAACTACAGGGCTGGTCTTGTTTTGCACAAAAGATTTTGCAGGCACTCTGCTGCACAAGCGTTCGCACTTCTGCAAAGCGAAAGACACTCCCCGGTGGGTGGCGACAATGCTTTTGCACGGCTGCTAAAAGTAGCTAGCGAACGATCAACTCCGAATGACCCCCAGAATGTGCTCTGGCAGAATGCAGACAGGTGACACACAGACAGAACGTATAGAATGTGCTCAGGCAGAATGCAGACAGGTGACGCACAGACAGAACGTATAGAATGTGCTCAGGCAGAATGCAGACAGGTGACGCACAGACAGAACGTAGAGAATGCGCTCAGGCAGAATGCAGACAGGTGACGCACAGACAGAACGTATAGAATGTGCTCAGGCAGAATGCAGACAGGTGACGCACAGACAGAACTTATAGAATGTGCTCAGACAGAATGCAGACAGGTGACGCACAGACAGAACTTATAGAATGCGCTCAGGCAGAATGCAGACAGGTGACGCACAGACAGAATGTATAGAATGCGCTCAGGCAGAATGCAGACAGGTGACGCACAGACAGAACGTATAGAATGCACTCAGGCAGAATGCAGACAGGTGACGCATAGATAGAACGTGTAGAATGTGCTCAGGCAGAATGCAGACAGGTGACGTACAGACAGAACGTATAGAATGTGCTCAGACAGAATGCAGACAGGTGACGCACAGATAGAACATATAGAATGTGCTCAGACAGAATGCAGACAGGTGACGCACAGACAGAACGTATAGAATGTGCTCAGACAGAATGCAGAGAGGTGACGCACAGACAAAACGTATAGAATGCGCTCAGACAGAATGCAGACAGTTGACGCACAGACAGAATGTATACAATGTGCTCAGACAGAATGCAGACAGGTGACGCACAGATAGAACATAAAGAAAGTGCTCAGACAGAATGCAGACAGGTGACGCACAGACAGAATGTATAGAATGTGCTCAGGCAGAATGCAGACGGGTGACGCACAGACAGAATGTATAGAATGTGCTCAGGCAGAATGCAGACAGGTGACGCACAGATGAATCGTATAGAATGCGCTCAGGCAGAATGCAGACAGGTGACGCACAGATATAACGTATAGAATGTGCTCAGGCAGAATGCAGACAGGTGACGTACAGACAGAACGTATAGAATGTGCTCAGACAGAATGCAGACAGGTGACGCACAGACATAACGTATAGAATGTGCTCAGACAGAAGGCAGACAGGTGACGCACAGATAAAACGTATACAATGAGCTCAGACAGAATGCAGACAGGTGACGTATAGACAGAATGTATAGAATGTGCTCAGACAGAATGCAGACAGGTGACGCACAGATAGAATGTATACAATGAGCTCAGATAGGATGCAGACAGGTGACGCACAGACAGAACGTGTAGAATGTGCTCAGGCAGAATGCTGACAGGTGACGCACAGACAGAACGTATACAATGTGCTGAGACAGAATGCAGACAGGTGACGCACAGACCGAACGTGTAGAATGTGCTCAGGCAGAATGCTGACAGGTGACGCATAGACGGAATGTATACAATGTGCTGAGACAGAATGAAGACAGGTGACGCACAGACAGAACGTATAGAATGTGCTCAGACAGAATGCAGACGGGTGACGCACAGACAGAACATATAGAATGTGCTCAGACAGAATGCAGAGAGGTGAAGCACAGACAAAACGTATAGAATGCGCTCAGACAGAATGCAGACAGTTGACGCACAGACAGAATGTATACAATGTGCTCAGACAGAATGCAGACAGGTGACGCACAGATAGAACATAAAGAAAGTGCTCAGACAGAATGCAGACAGGTGACGCACAGACAGAACGTATAGCATGTGCTCAGGCAGAATGCAGACGGGTGACGCACAGACAGAACGTATAGAATGCGCTCAGGCAGAATGCAGACAGGTGACGCACAGACAGAACGTATAGAATGTGCTCAGGCAGAATGCAGACAGGTGACGCACAGATGAATCGTATAGAATGCGCTCAGGCAGAATGCAGACAGGTGACGCACAGATATAACGTATAGAATGTGCTCAGGCAGAATGCAGACAGGTGACGCACAGACAGAATGTATAGAATGCGCTCAGGCAGAATGCAGACAGGTGACGCACAGACAGAACGTATAGAATGCACTCAGGCAGAATGCAGACAGGTGACGCATAGATAGAACGTGTAGAATGTGCTCAGGCAGAATGCAGACAGGTGACGTACAGACAGAACGTATAGAATGTGCTCAGACAGAATGCAGACAGGTGACGCACAGATAGAACATATAGAATGTGCTCAGACAGAATGCAGACAGGTGACGCACAGACAGAACGTATAGAATGTGCTCAGACAGAATGCAGAGAGGTGACGCACAGACAAAACGTATAGAATGCGCTCAGACAGAATGCAGACAGTTGACGCACAGACAGAATGTATACAATGTGCTCAGACAGAATGCAGACAGGTGACGCACAGATAGAACATAAAGAAAGTGCTCAGACAGAATGCAGACAGGTGACGCACAGACAGAATGTATAGAATGTGCTCAGGCAGAATGCAGACGGGTGACGCACAGACAGAATGTATAGAATGTGCTCAGGCAGAATGCAGACAGGTGACGCACAGATGAATCGTATAGAATGCGCTCAGGCAGAATGCAGACAGGTGACGCACAGATATAACGTATAGAATGTGCTCAGGCAGAATGCAGACAGGTGACGTACAGACAGAACGTATAGAATGTGCTCAGACAGAATGCAGACAGGTGACGCACAGACATAACGTATAGAATGTGCTCAGACAGAAGGCAGACAGGTGACGCACAGATAAAACGTATACAATGAGCTCAGACAGAATGCAGACAGGTGACGTATAGACAGAATGTATAGAATGTGCTCAGACAGAATGCAGACAGGTGACGCACAGATAGAATGTATACAATGAGCTCAGATAGGATGCAGACAGGTGACGCACAGACAGAACGTGTAGAATGTGCTCAGGCAGAATGCTGACAGGTGACGCACAGACAGAACGTATACAATGTGCTGAGACAGAATGCAGACAGGTGACGCACAGACCGAACGTGTAGAATGTGCTCAGGCAGAATGCTGACAGGTGACGCATAGACGGAATGTATACAATGTGCTGAGACAGAATGAAGACAGGTGACGCACAGACAGAACGTATAGAATGTGCTCAGACAGAATGCAGACGGGTGACGCACAGACAGAACATATAGAATGTGCTCAGACAGAATGCAGAGAGGTGAAGCACAGACAAAACGTATAGAATGCGCTCAGACAGAATGCAGACAGTTGACGCACAGACAGAATGTATACAATGTGCTCAGACAGAATGCAGACAGGTGACGCACAGATAGAACATAAAGAAAGTGCTCAGACAGAATGCAGACAGGTGACGCACAGACAGAACGTATAGCATGTGCTCAGGCAGAATGCAGACGGGTGACGCACAGACAGAACGTATAGAATGCGCTCAGGCAGAATGCAGACAGGTGACGCACAGACAGAACGTATAGAATGTGCTCAGGCAGAATGCAGACAGGTGACGCACAGATGAATCGTATAGAATGCGCTCAGGCAGAATGCAGACAGGTGACGCACAGATATAACGTATAGAATGTGCTCAGGCAGAATGCAGACAGGTGACGTACAGACAGAACGTATAGAATGTGCTCAGACAGAATGCAGACAGGTGACGCACAGACATAACGTATAGAATGTGCTCAGACAGAAGGCAGACAGGTGACGCACAGATAAAACGTATACAATGTGCTCAGGCAGAATGCAGACAGGTGACGCACAGACAGAACGTATAGAATGTGCTCAGGCAGAATGCAGACAGGTGATGCACAGACAGAATGTGTATAATGTGCTCAGGCAGAATGCAGACAGGTGACGCACAGACAGAATGTGTATAATGTGCTCAGGCAGAATGCAGACAGGTGACGCACAGATAGAACGTATACAATGAGCTCAGACAGAATGCAGACAGGTGACGCACAGATAGAATGTATAGAATGTGCTCAGGCAGAATGCAGACAGGTGACGCACAGACAGAACGTATAGAATGTGCTCAGGCAGGATGCAGACAGGTGACGCACAGATAGAACGTATAGAATGTGCTCAGATAGAATGCAGACAGGTGACGCACAGATAGAATGTATACAATGAGCTCAGATAGGATGCAGACAGGTGAAGCACAGACTGAACGTGTAGAATGTGCTCAGGCAGAATGCTGACAGGTAACGCACAGACAGAACGTATAGAATGTGCGCAGACAGAATGCAGACAGGTGACGCACAGACAGAACGTATAGAATGTGCTCAGACAGAATGCAGACAGGTGACGCACTGACAGAACTTATAGAGGGGGTCATTCCGAGTTGATCGCTGGCTGCTGTTGTTTGCAGCGCAGCGATCAGTGAAAAAAATGGCTAATCTGCGCATGCGTATGCACCTCAATGCGCACGCACGACATATGGGTACAAAGAGCATCGTGGTTTTGCACATGTTCTAACGAAGCTTTCAGTCGCACGGCCGAACGCAGGAAGATTGACATGAAGTCGGCGTTTCTGGGTGTCAACCGACCGGTTTCAGGGAGTGCTTAGAAAAACGCAGGTGTGTCCGGAAAAATGCAGGCGTGGTCGGGCGAATGCTGGGCAGGTGTGTGACGTCAAAAGCCGTCCCTCCATCATTAGAATCAACGCACACAAAGAGTAACTACAGGGCTGGTCTTGTTTTGCACAAAAGATTTTGCAGGCGCTCTGCTGCACAAGCGTTCGCACTTCTGCAAAGCGAAAGACACTCCCCGGTGGGTGGCGACAATGCTTTTGCACGGCTGCTAAAAGTAGCTAGCGAACGATCAACTCCGAATGACCCCCAGAATGTGCTCTGGCAGAATGCAGACAGGTGACACACAGACAGAACGTATAGAATGTGCTCAGGCAGAATGCAGACAGGTGACACACAGACAGAACGTATAGAATGTGCTCAGGCAGAATGCAGACAGGTGACGCACAGACAGAACGTATAGAATGCGCTCAGGCAGAATGCAGACAGGTGACGCACAGACAGAACTTATAGAATGTGCTCAGACAGAATGCAGACAGGTGACGCACAGACAGAACTTATAGAATGCGCTCAGGCAGAATGCAGACAGGTGACGCACAGACAGAATGTATAGAATGCGCTCAGGCAGAATGCAGACAGGTGACGCACAGACAGAACGTATAGAATGCGCTCAGGCAGAATGCAGACAGGTGACGTACAGACAGAACGTATAGAATGTGCTCAGACAGAATGCAGACAGGTGACGCACAGACAGAACTTATAGAATGCGCTCAGGCAGAATGCAGACAGGTGACGCACAGACAGAATGTATAGAATGCGCTCAGGCAGAATGCAGACAGGTGACGCACAGACAGAACGTATAGAATGCGCTCAGGCAGAATGCAGACAGGTGACGCATAGATAGAACGTGTAGAATGTGCTCAGGCAGAATGCAGACAGGTGACGTACAGACAGAACGTATAGAATGTGCTCAGACAGAATGCAGACAGGTGACGCACAGATAGAACATATAGAATGTGCTCAGACAGAATGCAGACAGGTGACGCACAGACAGAACGTATAGAATGTGCTCAGACAGAATGCAGAGAGGTGACGCACAGACAAAACGTATAGAATGCGCTCAGACAGAATGCAGACAGTTGACGCACAGACAGAATGTATACAATGTGCTCAGACAGAATGCAGACAGGTGACGCACAGATAGAACATAAAGAAAGTGCTCAGACAGAATGCAGACAGGTGACGCACAGACAGAATGTATAGAATGTGCTCAGGCAGAATGCAGACGGGTGACGCACAGACAGAATGTATAGAATGTGCTCAGGCAGAATGCAGACAGGTGACGCACAGATGAATCGTATAGAATGCGCTCAGGCAGAATGCAGACAGGTGACGCACAGATATAACGTATAGAATGTGCTCAGGCAGAATGCAGACAGGTGACGTACAGACAGAACGTATAGAATGTGCTCAGACAGAATGCAGACAGGTGACGCACAGACATAACGTATAGAATGTGCTCAGACAGAAGGCAGACAGGTGACGCACAGATAAAACGTATACAATGAGCTCAGACAGAATGCAGACAGGTGACGTACAGACAGAATGTATAGAATGTGCTCAGACAGAATGCAGACAGGTGACGCACAGATAGAATGTATACAATGAGCTCAGATAGGATGCAGACAGGTGACGCACAGACAGAACGTATACAATGTGCTGAGACAGAATGCAGACAGGTGACGCACAGACCGAACGTGTAGAATGTGCTCAGGCAGAATGCTGACAGGTGACGCACAGACGGAACGTATACAATGTGCTGAGACAGAATGAAGACAGGTGACGCACAGACAGAACGTATAGAATGTGCTCAGACAGAATGCAGACAGGTGACGCACAGACAGAAAGTATAGAATGTGCTCAGGCAGGATGCAGACAGGTGACGCACAGATAGAACAAATAGAATGTGCTCAGACAGAATGCAGACAGGTGACGCACAGATAGAATGTATACAATGAGCTCAGATAGGATGCAGACAGGTGACGCACAGACAGAACGTGTAGAATGTGCTCAGGCAGAATGCTGACAGGTTACGCACAGACAGAACGTATACAATGTGCTGAGAAAGAATGCAGACAGGTGACGCACAGACCGAACGTGTAGAATGTGCTCAGGCAGAATGCTGACAGGTGACGCACAGACGGAACGTATACAATGTGCTGAGACAGAATGCAGACAGGTGACGCACAGATAGAACGTATAGAATGTGCTCATACAGAATGCAGACAGGTGACGCACAGATAGAACATATAGAATGTGCTCAGAGAGAATGCAGACAGGTGACGCACAGACCGAACGTATAGAATGTGCTCAGACAGAATGCAGAGAGGTGACGCATAGACAAAACGTATAGAATGTGCTCAGACAGAATGCAGACAGGTGACGCACAGACAGAATGTATACAATGTGCTCAGACAGAATGCAGAGAGGTGACGCACAGGCAAAACGTATAGAATGTGCTCAGACAGAATGCAGACAGGTGACGCACAGACAGAATGTATACAATGTGCTCAGACAGAATGCAGACAGGTGACGCACAGATAGAACATATAGAATGTGCTCAGACAGAATGCAGACAGGTGACGCACAGACAGAATGTATAGAATGTGCTCAGGCAGAATGCAGACGGGTGATGCACAGATAGAATGTGTATAATGTGCTCAGGCAGAATGCAGACAGGTGATGCACAGATAGAATGTATAGAATGTGCTCAGGCAGAATGCAGACAGGTGATGCACAGATAGAATGTATAGAATGTGCTCAGGCAGAATGCAGACAGTTGACGCACAGACAGAACGTATAAAATGTGCTCAGGCAGAATGCAGACAGGTGACGCACAGATAGAACGTATAGAATGTGCTCAGGCAGAATGCAGACAGGTGATGCACAGACAGAATGTGTATAATGTGCTCAGGCAGAATGCAGACAGGTGACGCACAGACAGAACGTATAGAATGTGCTCAGGCAGAATGCAGACAGGTGACGCACAGATAGAATGTATAGAATGTGCTCAGGCAGAATGCAGACAGGTGACGCACAGACAGAACGTATAGAATGTGCTCAGGCAGGATGCAGACAGGTGACGCACAGATAGAACGTATAGAATGTGCTCAGATAGAATGCAGACAGGTGACGCACAGATAGAATGTATACAATGAGCTCAGATAGGATGCAGACAGGTGACGCACAGACAGAATGTGTAGAATGTGCTCAGGCAGAATGCTGACAGGCGACGCACAGACAGAACGTATACAATGTGCTGAGACAGAATGCAGACAGGTGACGCACAGACCGAACGTGTAGAATGTGCTCAGGCAGAATGCTGACAGGTGACGCACAGACGGAACGTATACAATGTGCTGAGACAGAATGCAGACAGGTGACACACAGACAGAACGTATAGAATGTGCTCAGACAGAATGCAGACAGGTGACGCACAGACAGAAAGTATAGAATGTGCTCATGCAAAATGCAGACAGGTGACACACAGACAGAACGTATAGAATGTGCTCTGGCAGAATGCAGACAGGTGATGCACAAACAGAACGTATAGAATGTGCTCATACAGAATGCAGACAGGTGACGCACAGATAGAACATATAGAATGTGCTCAGAGAGAATGCAGACAGGTGACGCACAGACAGAACATATTGAATGTGCTCAGACAGAATGCAGAGAGGTGACGCACAAACAGAACGTATAGAATGTGCTCAGGCAGAATGCAGACAGGTGACACATAGTCAGAACGTATAGAATGTGCTCAGGCAGAATGCAGACAGGTGACGCACAGACAGAACGTATAGAATGTGCTCAGGCAGAATGCAGACAGGTGACGCACAGACAGAATGTATACAATGTGCTCAGACAGAATGCAGACAGGTGACGCACAGATAGAACATATAGAATGTGCTCAGACAGAATGCAGACAGGTGACGCACAGACAGAATGTATAGAATGTGCTCAGGCAGACTGCAGATGGGTGACGCACAGACAGAACGTATAGAATGTGCTCAGGCAGGATGCAGACAGGTGACGCACAGATAGAACGTATAGAATGTGCTCAGACAGAATGCAGACAGGTGACGCACAGATAGAATGTATACAATGAGCTCAGATAGGATGCAGACAGGTGAAGCACAGACCGAACGTGTAGAATGTGCTCAGGCAGAATGCTGACAGGTAACGCACAGACAGAACGTATAGAATGTGCGCAGACAGAATGCAGACAGGTGACGCACAGACAGAACGTATAGAATGTGCTCAGACAGAATGCAGACAGGTGACGCACTGACAGAACTTATAGAGGGGGTCATTCCGAGTTGATCGCTGGCTGCTGTTGTTTGCAGCGCAGCGATCAGTGAAAAAAATGGCTAATCTGCGCATGCGTATGCACCTCAATGCGCACGCACGACATATGGGTACAAAGAGCATCGTGGTTTTGCACATGTTCTAACGAAGCTTTCATTCGCACGGCCGAACGCAGGAAGATTGACATGAAGTCGGCGTTTCTGGGTGTCAACCGACCGGTTTCAGGGAGTGCTTAGAAAAACGCAGGTGTGTCCGGAAAAATGCAGGCGTGGTCGGGCGAATGCTGGGCAGGTGTGTGACGTCAAAAGCCGTCCCTCCATCATTAGAATCAACGCACACAAAGAGTAACTACAGGGCTGGTCTTGTTTTGCACAAAAGATTTTGCAGGCGCTCTGCTGCACAAGCGTTCGCACTTCTGCAAAGCGAAAGACACTCCCCGGTGGGTGGCGACAATGCTTTTGCACGGCTGCTAAAAGTAGCTAGCGAACGATCAACTCCGAATGACCCCCAGAATGTGCTCTGGCAGAATGCAGACAGGTGACACACAGACAGAACGTATAGAATGTGCTCAGGCAGAATGCAGACAGGTGACGCACAGACAGAACGTATAGAATGTGCTCAGGCAGAATGCAGACAGGTGACGCACAGACAGAACGTATAGAATGCGCTCAGGCAGAATGCAGACAGGTGACGCACAGACAGAACGTATAGAATGTGCTCAGGCAGAATGCAGACAGGTGACGCACAGACAGAACTTATAGAATGTGCTCAGACAGAATGCAGACAGGTGACGCACAGACAGAACTTATAGAATGCGCTCAGGCAGAATGCAGACAGGTGACGCACAGACAGAATGTATAGAATGCGCTCAGGCAGAATGCAGACAGGTGACGCACAGACAGAATGTATAGAATGCGCTCAGGCAGAATGCAGACAGGTGACGCATAGATAGAACGTGTAGAATGTGCTCAGGCAGAATGCAGACAGGTGACGTACAGACAGAACGTATAGAATGTGCTCAGACAGAATGCAGACAGGTGACGCACAGATAGAACATATAGAATGTGCTCAGACAGAATGCAGACAGGTGACGCACAGACAGAACGTATAGAATGTGCTCAGACAGAATGCAGAGAGGTGACGCACAGACAAAACGTACAGAATGCGCTCAGACAGAATGCAGACAGTTGACGCACAGACAGAATGTATACAATGTGCTCAGACAGAATGCAGACAGGTGACGCACAGATAGAACATAAAGAAAGTGCTCAGACAGAATGCAGACAGGTGACGCACAGACAGAATGTATAGAATGTGCTCAGGCAGAATGCAGACGGGTGACGCACAGACAGAACGTATAGAATGCGCTCAGGCAGAATGCAGACAGGTGACGCACAGACAGAACGTATAGAATGTGCTCAGGCAGAATGCAGACAGGTGACGCACAGATGAATCGTATAGAATGCGCTCAGGCAGAATGCAGACAGGTGACGCACAGATATAACGTATAGAATGTGCTCAGGCAGAATGCAGACAGGTGACGTACAGACAGAACGTATAGAATGTGCTCAGACAGAATGCAGACAGGTGACGCACAGACATAACGTATAGAATGTGCTCAGACAGAAGGCAGACAGGTGACGCACAGATAAAACGTATACAATGAGCTCAGACAGAATGCAGACAGGTGACGCACAGACAGAATGTATAGAATGTGCTCAGACAGAATGCAGACAGGTGACGCACAGATAGAATGTATACAATGAGCTCACATAGGATGCAGACAGGTGACGCACAGACAGAATGTGTAGAATGTGCTCAGGCAGAATGCTGACAGGTGACGCACAGACAGAACGTATACAATGTGCTGAGACAGAATGCAGACAGGTGACGCACAGACCGAACGTGTAGAATGTGCTCAGGCAGAATGCTGACAGGTGACGCACAGACGGAACGTTTACAATGTGCTGAGACAGAATGAAGACAGGTGACGCACAGACAGAACGTATAGAATGTGCTCAGACAGAATGCAGACAGGTGACGCACAGACAGAAAGTATAGAATGTGCTCAGGCAGGATGCAGACAGGTGACGCACAGATAAAACAAATAGAATGTGCTCAGACAGAATGCAGACAGGTGACGCACAGATAGAATGTATACAATGAGCTCAGATAGGATGCAGACAGGTGACGCACAGACAGAACGTGTAGAATGTGCTCAGGCAGAATGCTGACAGGTTACGCACAGACAGAACGTATACAATGTGCTGAGAAAGAATGCAGACAGGTGACGCACAGACCGAACGTGTAGAATGTGCTCAGGCAGAATGCTGACAGGTGACGCACAGACGGAACGTATACAATGTGCTGAGACAGAATGCAGACAGGTGACGCACAGATAGAACGTATAGAATGTGCTCAGACAGAATGCAGACAGGTGACGCACAGACAGAATGTATAGAATGTGCTCATGCAAAATGCAGACAGGTGAAACACAGACAGAACGTATAGAATGTGCTCTGGCAGAATGCAGACAGGTGATGCACAAACAGAACGTATAGAATGTGCTCATACAGAATGCAGACAGGTGACGCACAGATAGAACATATAGAATGTGCTCAGAGAGAATGCAGACAGGTGACGCACAGACCGAACGTATAGAATGTGCTCAGACAGAATGCAGAGAGGTGACGCATAGACAAAACGTATAGAATGTGCTCAGACAGAATGCAGACAGGTGACGCACAGACAGAATGTATACAATGTGCTCAGACAGAATGCAGAGAGGTGACGCACAGACAAAACGTATAGAATGTGCTCAGACAGAATGCAGACAGGTGACGCATAGACAGAACGTAGAGAATGTGCTCAGGCAGAATGCAGACAGGTGATGCACAGACAGAATGTGTATAATGTGCTCAGACAGAATGCAGAGAGGTGACGCACAGACAGAACATATAGAATGTGCTCAGACAGAATGCAGAGAGGTGACGCACAAACAGAACGTATAGAATGTGCTCAGGCAGAATGCAGACAGGTGACACAGAGTCAGAACGTATAGAATGTGCTCAGGCAGAATGCAGACAGGTGATGCACAGACAGAACGTATAGAATGTGCTCAGGCAGAATGCAGACAGGTGACGCACAGACAGAATGTATACAATGTGCTCAGACAGAATGCAGACAGGTGATGCACAGATAGAACATATAGAATGTGCTCAGACAGAATGCAGACAGGTGACGCACAGACAGAATGTATAGAATGTGCTCAGGCAGAATGCAGACGGGTGACGCACAGACAGAACGTATAGAATGTGCTCAGACAGAATGCAGACAGGTGACGCATAGACAGAACGTAGAGAATGTGCTCAGGCAGAATGCAGACAGGTGATGCACAGACAGAATGTGTATAATGTGCTCAGGCAGAATGCAGACAGGTGATGCACAGATAGAATGTATAGAATGTGCTCAGGCAGAATGCAGACAGTTGACGCACAGACAGAACGTATAAAATGTGCTCAGGCAGAATGCAGACAGGTGACGCACAGATAGAACGTATAGAATGTGCTCAGGCAGAATGCAGACAGGTGATGCACAGACAGAATGTGTATAATGTGCTCAGGCAGAATGCAGACAGGTGACGCACAGATAGAACGTATAGAATGTGCTCAGGCAGAATGCAGACAGGTGACGCACAGATAGAATGTATAGAATGTGCTCAGGCAGAATGCAGACAGGTGACGCACAGACAGAACGTATAGAATGTGCTCAGGCAGGATGCAGACAGGTGACGCACAGATAGAATGTATAGAATGTGCTCAGGCAGAATGCAGACAGGTGACGCACAGACAGAACGTATAGAATGTGCTCAGGCAGAATGCAGACAGGTGATGCACAGACAGAATGTGTATAATGTGCTCAGGCAGAATGCAGACAGGTGACGCACAGATAGAATGTATAGAATGTGCTCAGGCAGAATGCAGACAGGTGACGCACAGATAGAACGTATACAATGAGCTCAGACAGAATGCAGACAGGTGACGCACAGATAGAATGTATAGAATGTGCTCAGGCAGAATGCAGACAGGTGACGCACAGACAGAACGTATAGAATGTGCTCAGGCAGGATGCAGACAGGTGACGCACAGATAGAACGTATAGAATGTGCTCAGACAGAATGCAGACAGGTGACGCACAGATAGAATGTATACAATGAGCTCAGATAGGATGCAGACAGGTGAAGCACAGACCGAACGTGTAGAATGTGCTCAGGCAGAATGCTGACAGGTAACGCACAGACAGAACGTATAGAATGTGCGCAGACAGAATGCAGACAGGTGACGCACAGACAGAACGTATAGAATGTGCGCAGACAGAATGCAGACAGGTGACGCACAGACAGAACGTATAGAATGTGCTCAGACAGAATGCAGACAGGTGACGCACTGACAGAACTTATAGAGGGGGTCATTCCGAGTTGATCGCTGGCTGCTGTTGTTTGCAGCGCAGCGATCAGTGAAAAAAATGGCTAATCTGCGCATGCGTATGCACCTCAATGCGCACGCACGACATATGGGTACAAAGAGCATCGTGGTTTTGCACATGTTCTAACGAAGCTTTCATTCGCACGGCCGAACGCAGGAAGATTGACATGAAGTCGGCGTTTCTGGGTGTCAACCGACCGGTTTCAGGGAGTGCTTAGAAAAACGCAGGTGTGTCCGGAAAAATGCAGGCGTGGTCGGGCGAATGCTGGGCAGGTGTGTGACGTCAAAAGCCGTCCCTCCATCATTAGAATCAACGCACACAAAGAGTAACTACAGGGCTGGTCTTGTTTTGCACAAAAGATTTTGCAGGCGCTCTGCTGCACAAGCGTTCGCACTTCTGCAAAGCGAAAGACACTCCCCGGTGGGTGGCGACAATGCTTTTGCACGGCTGCTAAAAGTAGCTAGCGAACGATCAACTCCGAATGACCCCCAGAATGTGCTCTGGCAGAATGCAGACAGGTGACACACAGACAGAACGTATAGAATGTGCTCAGGCAGAATGCAGACAGGTGACGCACAGACAGAACGTATAGAATGTGCTCAGGCAGAATGCAGACAGGTGACGCACAGACAGAACGTATAGAATGCGCTCAGGCAGAATGCAGACAGGTGACGCACAGACAGAACGTATAGAATGTGCTCAGGCAGAATGCAGACAGGTGACGCACAGACAGAACTTATAGAATGTGCTCAGACAGAATGCAGACAGGTGACGCACAGACAGAACTTATAGAATGCGCTCAGGCAGAATGCAGACAGGTGACGCACAGACAGAATGTATAGAATGCGCTCAGGCAGAATGCAGACAGGTGACGCACAGACAGAACGTATAGAATGCGCTCAGGCAGAATGCAGACAGGTGACGCATAGATAGAACGTGTAGAATGTGCTCAGGCAGAATGCAGACAGGTGACGTACAGACAGAACGTATAGAATGTGCTCAGACAGAATGCAGACAGGTGACGCACAGATAGAACATATAGAATGTGCTCAGACAGAATGCAGACAGGTGACGCACAGACAGAACGTATAGAATGTGCTCAGACAGAATGCAGAGAGGTGACGCACAGATAGAACATAAAGAATGTGCTCAGACAGAATGCAGACAGGTGACGCACAGACAGAATGTATAGAATGTGCTCAGGCAGAATGCAGACGGGTGACGCACAGACAGAACGTATAGAATGCGCTCAGGCAGAATGCAGACAGGTGACGCACAGACAGAACGTATAGAATGTGCTCAGGCAGAATGCAGACAGGTGACGCACAGATGAATCATATAGAATGCGCTCAGGCAGAATGCAGACAGGTGACGCACAGATATAACATATAGAATGTGCTCAGGCAGAATGCAGACAGGTGACGTACAGACAGAACGTATAGAATGTGCTCAGACAGAATGCAGACAGGTGACGCACAGACATAACGTATAGAATGTGCTCAGACAGAAGGCAGACAGGTGACGCACAGATAAAACGTATACAATGAGCTCAGACAGAATGCAGACAGGTGACGTACAGACAGAATGTATAGAATGTGCTCAGACAGAATGCAGACAGGTGACGCACAGATAGAATGTATACAATGAGCTCAGATAGGATGCAGACAGGTGACGCACAGACAGAACGTGTAGAATGTGTTCAGGCAGAATGCTGACAGGTGACGCACAGACAGAACGTATACAATGTGCTGAGACAGAATGCAGACAGGTGACGCACAGACCGAATGTGTAGAATGTGCTCAGGCAGAATGCAGACAGGTGACGCACAGATAGAACGTATAGAATGTGCTCAGGCAGAATGCAGACAGGTGACGCACAGATAGAATGTATAGAATGTGCTCAGGCAGAATGCAGACAGGTGACGCACAGACAGAACGTATAGAATGTGCTCAGGCAGGATGCAGACAGGTGACGCACAGATAGAATGTATAGAATGTGCTCAGGCAGAATGCAGACAGGTGACGCACAGACAGAACGTATAGAATGTGCTCAGGCAGAATGCAGACAGGTGATGCACAGACAGAATGTGTATAATGTGCTCAGGCAGAATGCAGACAGGTGACGCACAGATAGAATGTATAGAATGTGCTCAGGCAGAATGCAGACAGGTGACGCACAGATAGAACGTATACAATGAGCTCAGACAGAATGCAGACAGGTGACGCACAGATAGAATGTATAGAATGTGCTCAGGCAGAATGCAGACAGGTGACGCACAGACAGAACGTATAGAATGTGCTCAGGCAGGATGCAGACAGGTGACGCACAGATAGAACGTATAGAATGTGCTCAGACAGAATGCAGACAGGTGACGCACAGATAGAATGTATACAATGAGCTCAGATAGGATGCAGACAGGTGAAGCACAGACCGAACGTGTAGAATGTGCTCAGGCAGAATGCTGACAGGTAACGCACAGACAGAACGTATAGAATGTGCGCAGACAGAATGCAGACAGGTGACGCACAGACAGAACGTATAGAATGTGCGCAGACAGAATGCAGACAGGTGACGCACAGACAGAACGTATAGAATGTGCTCAGACAGAATGCAGACAGGTGACGCACTGACAGAACTTATAGAGGGGGTCATTCCGAGTTGATCGCTGGCTGCTGTTGTTTGCAGCGCAGCGATCAGTGAAAAAAATGGCTAATCTGCGCATGCGTATGCACCTCAATGCGCACGCACGACATATGGGTACAAAGAGCATCGTGGTTTTGCACATGTTCTAACGAAGCTTTCATTCGCACGGCCGAACGCAGGAAGATTGACATGAAGTCGGCGTTTCTGGGTGTCAACCGACCGGTTTCAGGGAGTGCTTAGAAAAACGCAGGTGTGTCCGGAAAAATGCAGGCGTGGTCGGGCGAATGCTGGGCAGGTGTGTGACGTCAAAAGCCGTCCCTCCATCATTAGAATCAACGCACACAAAGAGTAACTACAGGGCTGGTCTTGTTTTGCACAAAAGATTTTGCAGGCGCTCTGCTGCACAAGCGTTCGCACTTCTGCAAAGCGAAAGACACTCCCCGGTGGGTGGCGACAATGCTTTTGCACGGCTGCTAAAAGTAGCTAGCGAACGATCAACTCCGAATGACCCCCAGAATGTGCTCTGGCAGAATGCAGACAGGTGACACACAGACAGAACGTATAGAATGTGCTCAGGCAGAATGCAGACAGGTGACGCACAGACAGAACGTATAGAATGTGCTCAGGCAGAATGCAGACAGGTGACGCACAGACAGAACATATAGAATGCGCTCAGGCAGAATGCAGACAGGTGACGCACAGACAGAACGTATAGAATGTGCTCAGGCAGAATGCAGACAGGTGACGCACAGACAGAACTTATAGAATGTGCTCAGACAGAATGCAGACAGGTGACGCACAGACAGAACTTATAGAATGCGCTCAGGCAGAATGCAGACAGGTGACGCACAGACAGAATGTATAGAATGCGCTCAGGCAGAATGCAGACAGGTGACGCACAGACAGAACGTATAGAATGCGCTCAGGCAGAATGCAGACAGGTGACGCATAGATAGAACGTGTAGAATGTGCTCATGCAGAATGCAGACAGGTGACGTACAGACAGAACGTATAGAATGTGCTCAGACAGAATGCAGACAGGTGACGCACAGATAGAACATATAGAATGTGCTCAGACAGAATGCAGACAGGTGACGCACAGACAGAACGTATAGAATGTGCTCAGGCAGAATGCAGACGGGTGACGCACAGACAGAACGTATAGAATGCGCTCAGGCAGAATGCAGACAGGTGACGCACAGACAGAACGTATAGAATGTGCTCAGGCAGAATGCAGACAGGTGACGCACAGATGAATCGTATAGAATGCGCTCAGGCAGAATGCAGACAGGTGACGCACAGATATAACATATAGAATGTGCTCAGGCAGAATGCAGACAGGTGACGTACAGACAGAACGTATAGAATGTGCTCAGACAGAATGCAGACAGGTGACGCACAGACATAACGTATAGAATGTGCTCAGACAGAAGGCAGACAGGTGACGCACAGATAAAACGTATACAATGAGCTCAGACAGAATGCAGACAGGTGACGTACAGACAGAATGTATAGAATGTGCTCAGACAGAATGCAGACAGGTGACGCACAGATAGAATGTATACAATGAGCTCAGATAGGATGCAGACAGGTGACGCACAGACAGAACGTGTAGAATGTGTTCAGGCAGAATGCTGACAGGTGACGCACAGACAGAACGTATACAATGTGCTGAGACAGAATGCAGACAGGTGACGCACAGACCGAATGTGTAGAATGTGCTCAGGCAGAATGCTGACAGGTGACGCACAGACGGAACGTATACAATGTGCTGAGACAGAATGAAGACAGGTGACGCACAGACAGAACGTATAGAATGTGCTCAGACAGAATGCAGACAGGTGACGCACAGACAGAAAGTATAGAATGTGCTCAGGCAGGATGCAGACAGGTGACGCACAGATAGAACAAATAGAATGTGCTCAGACAGAATGCAGACAGGTGACGCACAGATAGAATGTATACAATGAGCTCAGATAGGATGCAGACAGGTGACGCACAGACAGAACGTGTAGAATGTGCTCAGGCAGAATGCTGACAGGTTACGCACAGACAGAACGCATACAATGTGCTGAGAAAGAATGCAGACAGGTGACGCACAGACCGAACGTGTAGAATGTGCTCAGGCAGAATGCTGACAGGTGACGCACAGACGGAACGTATACAATGTGCTGAGACAGAATGCAGACAGGTGACGGACAGATAGAACGTATAGAATGTGCTCAGACAGAATGCAGACAGGTGACGCACAGACAGAAAGTATAGAATGTGCTCATGCAAAATGCAGACAGGTGAAACACAGACAGAACGTATAGAATGTGCTCTGGCAGAATGCAGACAGGTGATGCACAAACAGAACGTATAGAATGTGCTCATACAGAATGCAGACAGGTGACGCACAGATAGAACATATAGAATGTGCTCAGAGAGAATGCAGACAGGTGACGCACAGACCGAACGTATAGAATGTGCTCAGACAGAATGCAGAGAGGTGACGCATAGACAAAACGTATAGAATGTGCTCAGACAGAATGCAGACAGGTGACGCACAGACAGAATGTATACAATGTGCTCAGACAGAATGCAGAGAGGTGACGCACAGACAAAACGTATAGAATGTGCTCAGACAGAATGCAGACAGGTGACGCACAGACAGAATGTATACAATGTGCTCAGACAGAATGCAGACAGGTGACGCACAGATAGAACATATAGAATGTGCTCAGACAGAATGCAGACAGGTGACGCACAGACAGAATGTATAGAATGTGCTCAGGCAGAATGCAGACGGGTGACGCACAGACAGAATGTATAGAATGTGCTCAGACAGAATGCAGACAGGTGACGCATAGACAGAACGTAGAGAATGTGCTCAGGCAGAATGCAGACAGGTGATGCACAGACAGAATGTGTATAATGTGCTCAGGCAGAATGCAGACAGGTGATGCACAGATAGAATGTATAGAATGTGCTCAGGCAGAATGCAGACAGTTGACGCACAGACAGAACGTATAAAATGTGCTCAGGCAGAATGCAGACAGGTGACGCACAGATAGAACGTATAGAATGTGCTCAGGCAGAATGCAGACAGGTGATGCACAGACAGAATGTGTATAATGTGCTCAGGCAGAATGCAGACAGGTGACGCACAGACAGAACGTATAGAATGTGCTCAGGCAGAATGCAGACAGGTGACGCACAGATAGAATGTATAGAATGTGCTCAGGCAGAATGCAGACAGGTGACGCACAGACAGAACGTATAGAATGTGCTCAGGCAGGATGCAGACAGGTGACGCACAGATAGAACGTATAGAATGTGCTCAGATAGAATGCAGACAGGTGACGCACAGATAGAATGTATACAATGAGCTCAGATAGGATGCAGACAGGTGACGCACAGACAGAATGTGTAGAATGTGCTCAGGCAGAATGCTGACAGGCGACGCACAGACAGAACGTATACAATGTGCTGAGACAGAATGCAGACAGGTGACGCACAGACCGAACGTGTAGAATGTGCTCAGGCAAAATGTTGACAGGTGACGCACAGACGGAACGTACACAATGTGCTGAGACAGAATGCAGACAGGTGACACACAGACAGAACGTATAGAATGTGCTCAGACAGAATGCAGACAGGTGACGCACAGACAGAAAGTATAGAATGTGCTCATGCAAAATGCAGACAGGTGACACACAGACAGAACGTATAGAATGTGCTCTGGCAGAATGCAGACAGGTGATGCACAAACAGAACGTATAGAATGTGCTCATACAGAAGGCAAACAGGTGACGCACAGATAGAACATATAGAATGTGCTCAGAGAGAATGCAGACAGGTGACGCACAGACAGAACATATAGAATGTGCTCAGACAGAATGCAGAGAGGTGACGCACAAACAGAACGTATAGAATGTGCTCAGGCAGAATGCAGACAGGTGACACACAGTCAGAACGTATAGAATGTGCTCAGGCAGAATGCAGACAGGTGACGCACAGACAGAACGTATAGAATGTGCTCAGGCAGAATGCAGACAGGTGACGCACAGACAGAATGTATACAATGTGCTCAGACAGAATGCAGACAGGTGACGCACAGATAGAACATATAGAATGTGCTCAGACAGAATGCAGACAGGTGACGCACAGACAGAATGTATAGAATGTGCTCAGGCAGAATGCAGATGGGTGACGCACAGACAGAACGTATAGAATGTGCTCAGGCAGGATGCAGACAGGTGACGCACAGATAGAACGTATAGAATGTGCTCAGACAGAATGCAGACAGGTGACGCACAGATAGAATGTATACAATGAGCTCAGATAGGATGCAGACAGGTGAAGCACAGACCGAACGTGTAGAATGTGCTCAGGCAGAATGCTGACAGGTAACGCACAGACAGAACGTATAGAATGTGCGCAGACAGAATGCAGACAGGTGACGCACAGACAGAACGTATAGAATGTGCTCAGACAGAATGCAGACAGGTGACGCACTGACAGAACTTATAGAGGGGGTCATTCCGAGTTGATCGCTGGCTGCTGTTGTTTGCAGCGCAGCGATCAGTGAAAAAAATGGCTAATCTGCGCATGCGTATGCACCTCAATGCGCACGCACGACATATGGGTACAAAGAGCATCGTGGTTTTGCACATGTTCTAACGAAGCTTTCAGTCGCACGGCCGAACGCAGGAAGATTGACATGAAGTCGGCGTTTCTGGGTGTCAACCGACCGGTTTCAGGGAGTGCTTAGAAAAACGCAGGTGTGTCCGGAAAAATGCAGGCGTGGTCGGGCGAATGCTGGGCAGGTGTGTGACGTCAAAAGCCGTCCCTCCATCATTAGAATCAACGCACACAAAGAGTAACTACAGGGCTGGTCTTGTTTTGCACAAAAGATTTTGCAGGCGCTCTGCTGCACAAGCGTTCGCACTTCTGCAAAGCGAAAGACACTCCCCGGTGGGTGGCGACAATGCTTTTGCACGGCTGCTAAAAGTAGCTAGCGAACGATCAACTCCGAATGACCCCCAGAATGTGCTCTGGCAGAATGCAGACAGGTGACACACAGACAGAACGTATAGAATGTGCTCAGGCAGAATGCAGACAGGTGACGCACAGACAGAACGTATAGAATGTGCTCAGGCAGAATGCAGACAGGTGACGCACAGACAGAACGTATAGAATGCGCTCAGGCAGAATGCAGACAGGTGACGCACAGACAGAACGTATAGAATGTGCTCAGGCAGAATGCAGACAGGTGACGCACAGACAGAACTTATAGAATGTGCTCAGACAGAATGCAGACAGGTGACGCACAGACAGAACTTATAGAATGCGCTTAGGCAGAATGCAGACAGGTGACGCACAGACAGAATGTATAGAATGCGCTCAGGCAGAATGCAGACAGGTGACGCACAGACAGAACGTATAGAATGCGCTCAGGCAGAATGCAGACAGGTGACGCATAGATAGAACGTGTAGAATGTGCTCAGGCAGAATGCAGACAGGTGACGTACAGACAGAACGTATAGAATGTGCTCAGACAGAATGCAGACAGGTGACGCACAGATAGAACATATAGAATGTGCTCAGACAGAATGCAGACAGGTGACGCACAGACAGAACGTATAGAATGTGCTCAGACAGAATGCAGAGAGGTGACGCACAGACAAAACGTATAGAATGCGCTCAGACAGAATGCAGACAGTTGACGCACAGACAGAATGTATACAATGTGCTCAGACAGAATGCAGACAGGTGACGCACAGATAGAACATAAAGAAAGTGCTCAGACAGAATGCAGACAGGTGACGCACAGACAGAATGTATAGAATGTGCTCAGGCAGAATGCAGACGGGTGACGCACAGACAGAACGTATAGAATGCGCTCAGGCAGAATGCAGACAGGTGACGCACAGACAGAACGTATAGAATGTGCTCAGGCAGAATGCAGACAGGTGACGCACAGATGAATCGTATAGAATGCGCTCAGGCAGAATGCAGACAGGTGACGCACAGATATAACGTATAGAATGTGCTCAGGCAGAATGCAGACAGGTGACGTACAGACAGAACGTATAGAATGTGCTCAGACAGAATGCAGACAGGTGACGCACAGACATAACGTATAGAATGTGCTCAGACAGAAGGCAGACAGGTGACGCACAGATAAAACGTATACAATGAGCTCAGACAGAATGCAGACAGGTGACGCACAGATAGAATGTATAGAATGTGCTCAGACAGAATGCAGACAGGTGACGCACAGATAGAATATATACAATGAGCTCAGATAGGATGCAGACAGGTGACGCACAGACAGAACGTGTAGAATGTGCTCAGGCAGAATGCTGACAGGTGACGCACAGACAGAACGTATACAATGTGCTGAGACAGAATGCAGACAGGTGACGCACAGACCGAACGTGTAGAATGTGCTCAGGCAGAATGCTGACAGGTGACGCACAGACGGAACGTATACAATGTGCTGAGACAGAATGAAGACAGGTGACGCACAGACAGAACGTATAGAATGTGCTCAGACAGAATGCAGACAGGTGACGCACAGACAGAAAGTATAGAATGTGCTCAGGCAGGATGCAGACAGGTGACGCACAGATAGAACAAATAGAATGTGCTCAGACAGAATGCAGACAGGTGACGCACAGATAGAATGTATACAATGAGCTCAGATAGGATGCAGACAGGTGACGCACAGACAGAACGTGTAGAATGTGCTCAGGCAGAATGCTGACAGGTTACGCACAGACAGAACGTATACAATGTGCTGAGAAAGAATGCAGACAGGTGACGCACAGACCGAACGTGTAGAATGTGCTCAGGCAGAATGCTGACAGGTGACGCACAGACGGAACGTATACAATGTGCTGAGACAGAATGCAGACAGGTGACGCACAGATAGAACGTATAGAATGTGCTCAGACAGAATGCAGACAGGTGACGCACAGACAGAAAGTATAGAATGTGCTCATGCAAAATGCAGACAGGTGAAACACAGACAGAACGTATAGAATGTGCTCTGGCAGATTGCAGACAGGTGATGCACAAACAGAACGTATAGAATGTGCTCATACAGAATGCAGACAGGTGACGCACAGATAGAACATATAGAATGTGCTCAGAGAGAATGCAGATGTCACAACTGAGGGCCTGAGCTGACGGGAGGCAGCCTCAGTTGTAGGGGCTGAGATGTACCGGAACCTGGGAGGTTGTATCAGACCCCTGGACATGTAAGTAACATGAATAATAACTGCCCGAAGGCGTGACCACGACAACTTGGATAAAAGTCAATGATGTTTATTATGACAACTCCGCAACACAGCAGCAGTAAAAGAAAACGTAAAAGTCAGCAAATAATAAATACAGTTCCTGGGTACTACAGGATGGCAGGAGCCACAGGGCACTGGTAGTGTGAGATAGTTCTTATGATCTTCTAGATGGAAAGTCCTTACCAGGCCCGACTGTAGCAATGGAGATAACCCAGGATTGTGCCAGCTGGTGTTCCAGGAAAAGCTGGGTTGCTGAAGGTAAAACAGCTGCTGTGGATACTGGCTGGAACCAGACTGTTGTTAGTACGGAGTGGATACTGGCTGGAACCAGTTAAATAATAAATGAACTTGGGAGCGATGAAATATGAACTGAAATGTAGAACTTGAGAGCGGAGAAATAATAATACCGGTGGAGAGTGGTAAAGTGTAGAAAGGACACCGGCCCTTTAAGGGAAGCTGTACTCTGCTGGAAGCTGAGCTGGAAGCAGGTAATGTTGTAGCTGGAAACAGATGAATCCACAATGGATTGGAGAGTCAGGCTACACCGCAGGTGGAATGCTGGTGCGGGTCTCTATGGTGGAAGTCTTGAGACAGGAGCTGGAACCTGGAAGACAATCACAGGAGAGAGACAAACAGGAACTAGGTTTGACAACCAAAGCACTGACGCCTTCCTTGCTCAGGCACAGTGTATTTATACCTGCAGCAAGGAAGGGATTGGCTAGGCAATTATGCAGATTAACAATACTGACAACAGATTGGAGGAAATGATCAGCTGACAGAATCCAAGATGGCTGCGCCCATGCAGACACTTGGAGGGAAGTTTGGTTTGTAATCCATGTGGTAATGAAAACAGTAATGGCGGCGCCGGCCACTGGAGACAGGAGACGCCAGGCTGACAAGTGCACATCCAACCACGCGGACACAGCGGAGGCCGCGGCTGACGTAATCGCCACTCTGACACTCTGCATGCAGAAGCTCAGGGACGGCGGCGGAGGCCGCGGGAGACGCCATGCCAGATGTAATAAGGCGTTACTGTGACAGCGTCTCAGAGAGACAGGAGAGGATGCAGGAATGTGAACATTAGGATAACAGATGGAATCCGGTCCTGGAGCGCTGAGCCAGCCTTAGGAGGCATCTGATGGGTAAGAAATGGCGTCCAGATACCCGGATCGTGACAGCACCCCCCCCTTTAGGAGTGGCCCCAGGACACTTCTTTGGCTTTTGAGGAAACTTGGAATGGAATCTCCGGACCAAGGCAGGAGCATGGACATCAGAAGCATTGGTCCATGAACGTTCCTCAGGACCATAACCCTTCCAGTCAATAAGATATTGTAGTTGACCGTAACGGTGACGTGAGTCCAGGATCTTGGCCACTTCATACTCAACGCCTCGTTGAGTTTGGACTTTCGGAGTTGGAGGAAGTGAGGAATGAAACCGATTCAAGATCAGCGGTTTCAACAGGGAAACATGGAATGTCCTGGGTATTTTTAAGAAGGGAGGCAACTGGAGTCTGTAAGCAACAGGATTGATGACTTGTTCAATCTTGAAAGGACCGATATAGCGAGGTGCAAACTTTATACTGGGAACTCTTAACCTCAAATTCTTCGTGGATAACCATACCCGATCACCCACCTTGAGAGCAGGAACTGCTCGACGCTTCTTATCCGCAAACTTCTTGTACCTGAACGATGCCTTGAGCAGAGCTGATCGTACGCTTTTCCAGATATTGGCAAACTGATGCAAGGTGATATCTACTGCGGGAACAGAAGTTGCTGGAAGCGGTTGGAACTCAGGAACTTTAGGGTGGAATCCAAAGTTAGTGAAGAATGGTGTTGAAGCAGATGAAGAATGATACTGGTTGTTATGACAGAACTCGGCCCAGGGAAGTAATTGAACCCAGTCATCTTGAGAGGAGGACACATAGATGCGGAGGAAGGCCTCCAAGTCCTGATTCACCCTCTCGGTTTGACCATTGGTCTGAGGATGGTAAGCCGTGGAAAACTTTAGCTTGACTTGGAGGACTTGACATAAACTTCGCCAGAATTTGGCTGTGAATTGAACTCCTCGATCTGAGATAATTTCTTCAGGAAGACCGTGGAGTCGGAAGATCTCTTGTATGAATACTTGAGCCAACTTGGAAGCTGACGGAAGACCGGTGAGAGGAATGAAGTGTGCCATCTTGGTGAACCGGTCAACTACCACCCAGATGGTATTGAACTTGTTGCACATGGGTAAGTCTGTAATGAAATCCATCGACAAGTGGGTCCATGGTCGACGGGGAACGGATAGTGGAACCAGTTGCCCCGCAGGCGACTGGCGGGATACTTTATGTTGGGCACACTTTGGGCAAGATGCAATAAACTCCAAGACGTCCTTTTTCAGAGTTGGCCACCAATAGGACCTAGAGATAAACTCCAGGGTTTTTTGGATACCTGTATGTCCGGCAAAACGGGAAGCATGGGCCCAATGCATGAGCTTCTTCCTTAGCATCGGCTTCACAAAACTTTTCCCTGATGGGGGCGTAGAGTCCATCCCTACCGTGGAGAATGCCAACGGATTTATAATAGGATGCTTGTCTGAAGACTCTGACTCATTTTCTTGCTCCCATGAGCGGGAAAGGGCATCGGCCTTGCGATTCTGAGAGCCCGGACAGAACTGGAGTTTAAAGTCGAACCTGGAAAAGAAAAGTGCCCATCTGGCCTGACGAGGGTTGAGACATTGTGCGCCCTTCAGGTATAAAAGGTTCTTGTGGTCTGTAAGTATGGTGATTAAATGAGAAGCTCCCTCCAACAGATACCTCCACTCTTCTAGAGCGAGCTTGATGGCTAGCAACTCCTGGTCGCCAATGGCATAGTTGCGCTCAGCTGGGGAGAACTTCCGGGAGAAGAAACTGCAAGGATGTAAATGGCCATCTTTAGCCCTCTGAGATAACACCGCTCCTACTCCAACGGAGGAGGCATCCACCTCTAGGATGAAAGGAGAGTCGATGTCAGGCTGTTTCAGGACAGGCGCAGAGATGAACCTCTGTTTTAAAAGATGAAAAGCTTGCATGGCTTCTTCAGACCACTTGGACGGGTTAGCACCCTTCTTGGTGAAAGCAGTAATAGGCGCCACAATGGTGGAAAAGTCTCGTATAAACTTTCGGTAATAATTGGCGAACCCTAAGAACCTCTGGACCCCTTTGAGGGTTAAGGGTACCGGCCAATTCTGAATTGCTTGTAGTTTCTCAGGATCCATCTCTAGTCCGGAACCGGACACAATGTACCCTAGAAATGGAATGGACTTGACTTCAAAGACGCATTTTTCTAATTTGCAATAGAGATGATTGACACGGAGACGGGACAGAACCTCTTTAACCCAAAAACGATGTTCCTCTAAATCGTTGGCAAAAATGAGGATATCGTCTAGATAGACCATGACATGACGGTATAGAATGTCTCTGAAAATCTCATTGACAAAATGCTGGAAGACAGCTGGAGCATTGCTCAATCCGAAGGGCATGACGAGGTACTCATAATGTCCGTCACGGGTGTTAAAGGCGGTCTTCCACTCTTCACTCTCACGGATCCGGATGAGATTGTATGCACCTCGCAAGTCCAGCTTTGTAAAGATGGTAGCTCCGCTAACTCTGTCAAAGAGCTCAGTAATCAGGGGTAAAGGATAACGGTTCTTGATGGTAATGTCGTTCAAACCTCTGTAGTCGATGCACGGCCGCAGACCACCATCTTTCTTTTTTACAAAAAAGAAGCCTGCGCCGGCTGGGGAAGAAGAAGGTCGAATGAACCCCTTTGCTAGGTTCTCTTTAATGTATTCCTCCATAGAATGCGTCTCAGGCAGAGACAACGGATAAGTTCGGCCTCGAGGTGGAACCTTCCCTGGAACGAGATCAATCGGGCAGTCCCATTCTCTATGAGGAGGAAGGATATCAGCAGAAGCTTTACTGAACACATCCGTGAAATCTTGATATGGAGGAGGTGGAACATCAGACGACCTGGGGGAGGAAGAACAGACAGGCAATACTTTAAACAAACATGTCTCTGCACAGGAGGAACCCCATGCCAGGATTTGCGTAGTCGTCCAATCAATTGTAGGATTGTGAAGACGGAGCCATGGAAGGCCCAGGACCACAGGATGTGTGGCTCTTGGAATCACTAAAAGTGAAATAAGTTCGGAATGAAGAACTCCCACTCTCAGATGAACTGGTAGAGTCCTTAGAGCAATAACAGTATCAAAAATTTTACTGCCATCCACGGCAGTTAAGGAAAAGGAGGAAGGAAGTCTCTCGGTGGGTAGGGACCACCGTTTAACATAGGCTTCAGTAATAAAGTTCCCAGCTGCTCCGGAATCAAGGAGAGCAATGACGTTCCGATAACGTTGAGCAACTTGAAGCGAGACTGGGAGATTACAATCATGAGGAGATGGAGAGGAGATCATTACTCCTAGCCGGCCCTCTCCTGGGCGAGCTAGGGTTTGGAGTTTTCCCGGACGTTCGGGACAGGCATTGATGGTGTGAGACGGAGCTGCACAGTAAAGACAAAGAGACTCAGAGAGACGTCTTCGGCGCTCAGCAGGAGTTAAACGGGAACGGCCAATTTGCATGGGCTCATCTTTAGATGGTGACAGTTGACGAGGAGGAGGAGCAGAAGATTTTGGAGCAGATGATCTTCCACGCTCAGTTGCTCTCTCTCTGAAACGTAAATCAACTTTCGTGCAGAGTGAGATTAGCTCATCTAACTTAGAAGGTAAGTCTCTGGTAGCTAACTCATTTTTAATAAGCTCAGATAAGCCATGCCAGAATGCAGCATACAGGGCCTCGTCGTTCCATGCCAGTTCGGATGCCAGGATCTGGAACTGTATCAGATATTGTCCTACAGTACGTGACCCCTGGCGTAAACGGAGAATCTCGGATGAAGCTGAGGTTACCCGGCCTGGCTCGTCGAAGATGCGCCTGAATGTTGACACGAATGCAGTGTAAGAAGATAGCAGGGTGTCGGACCTCTCCCATAACGGTGATGCCCAGTCAAGGGCGGAGCCACTGAGAAGAGAGATGATGTAGGCAATTTTTGTACGGTCACTGGGAAAATTGCCAGGTTGTAGCTCAAACTGAATCTCACACTGGTTGAGAAATCCCCTGCAGAATCTTGGAGATCCGTCAAATTTTGCTGGCGTTGGAAGATGAAGACGTGGAGCAGAAATGGGTAAGGTGGGTGGGGTTATAGCTGGAGTCACTGTGGTTGATGCACCAGATGCGCCTGATCCACGGAGAGTTGTCTGAATCCCATCCAGCCGAGTAGAGAGATCCTGGAGACAGCGGATGATGTGGCCCTGTGCAGCCTCCTGATGTTCTAGTCGGGCTGCCAGTTCTTGCATCGGCCTGGCCGCTTGATCCTGGTCTCCGGCTGGATTCATTAGGTCAGTGCTTACTGTCACAACTGAGGGCCTGAGCTGACGGGAGGCAGCCTCAGTTGTAGGGGCTGAGATGTACCGGAACCTGGGAGGTTGTATCAGACCCCTGGACATGTAAGTAACATGAATAATAACTGCCCGAAGGCGTGACCACGACAACTTGGATAAAAGTCAATGATGTTTATTATGACAACTCCGCAACACAGCAGCAGTAAAAGAAAACGTAAAAGTCAGCAAATAATAAATACAGTTCCTGGGTACTACAGGATGGCAGGAGCCACAGGGCACTGGTAGTGTGAGATAGTTCTTATGATCTTCTAGATGGAAAGTCCTTACCAGGCCCGACTGTAGCAATGGAGATAACCCAGGATTGTGCCAGCTGGTGTTCCAGGAAAAGCTGGGTTGCTGAAGGTAAAACAGCTGCTGTGGATACTGGCTGGAACCAGACTGTTGTTAGCACGGAGTGGATACTGGCTGGAACCAGTTAAATAATAAATGAACTTGGGAGCGATGAAATATGAACTGAAATGTAGAACTTGAGAGCGGAGAAATAATAATACCGGTGGAGAGTGGTAAAGTGTAGAAAGGACACCGGCCCTTTAAGGGAAGCTGTACTCTGCTGGAAGCTGAGCTGGAAGCAGGTAATGTTGTAGCTGGAAACAGATGAATCCACAATGGATTGGAGAGTCAGGCTACACCGCAGGTGGAATGCTGGTGCGGGTCTCTATGGTGGAAGTCTTGAGACAGGAGCTGGAACCTGGAAGACAATCACAGGAGAGAGACAAACAGGAACTAGGTTTGACAACCAAAGCACTGACGCCTTCCTTGCTCAGGCACAGTGTATTTATACCTGCAGCAAGGAAGGGATTGGCTAGGCAATTATGCAGATTAACAATACTGACAACAGATTGGAGGAAATGATCAGCTGACAGAATCCAAGATGGCTGCGCCCATGCAGACACTTGGAGGGAAGTTTGGTTTGTAATCCATGTGGTAATGAAAACAGTAATGGCGGCGCCGGCCACTGGAGACAGGAGACGCCAGGCTGACAAGTGCACATCCAACCACGCGGACACAGCGGAGGCCGCGGCTGACGTAATCGCCACTCTGACACTCTGCATGCAGAAGCTCAGGGACGGCGGCGGAGGCCGCGGGAGACGCCATGCCAGATGTAATAAGGCGTTACTGTGACAGCGTCTCAGAGAGACAGGAGAGGATGCAGGAATGTGAACATTAGGATAACAGATGGAATCCGGTCCTGGAGCGCTGAGCCAGCCTTAGGAGGCATCTGATGGGTAAGAAATGGCGTCCAGATACCCGGATCGTGACAGCAGACAGGTGACGCACAGACCGAACGTATAGAATGTGCTCAGACAGAATGCAGAGAGGTGACGCATAGACAAAACGTATAGAATGTGCTCAGACAGAATGCAGACAGGTGACGCACAGACAGAATGTATACAATGTGCTCAGACAGAATGCAGAGAGGTGACGCACAGACAAAACGTATAGAACGTGCTCAGACAGAATGCAGACAGGTGACGCACAGACAGAATGTATACAATGTGCTCAGACAGAATGCAGACAGGTGACGCACAGATAGAACATATAGAATGTGCTCAGACAGAATGCAGACAGGTGAGGCATAGACAGAACGTAGAGAATGTGCTCAGGCAGAATGCAGACAGTTGACGCACAGACAGAACGTATAAAATGTGCTCAGGCAGAATGCAGACAGGTGACGCACAGATAGAACGTATAGAATGTGCTCAGGCAGAATGCAGACAGGTGATGCACAGACAGAATGTGTATAATGTGCTCAGGCAGAATGCAGACAGGTGACGCACAGACAGAACGTATAGAATGTGCTCAGGCAGAATGCAGACAGGTGACGCACAGATAGAATGTATAGAATGTGCTCAGGCAGAATGCAGACAGGTGACGCACAGACAGAACGTATAGAATGTGCTCAGGCAGGATGCAGACAGGTGACGCACAGATAGAACGTATAGAATGTGCTCAGATAGAATGCAGACAGGTGACGCACAAATAGAATGTATACAATGAGCTCAGATAGGATGCAGACAGGTGACGCACAGACAGAATGTGTAGAATGTGCTCAGGCAGAATGCTGACAGGCGACGCACAGACAGAACGTATACAATGTGCTGAGACAGAATGCAGACAGGTGACGCACAGACCGAACGTGTAGAATGTGCTCAGGCAGAATGCTGACAGGTGACGCACAGACGGAACGTATACAATGTGCTGAGACAGAATGCAGACAGGTGACACACAGACAGAACGTATAGAATGTGCTCAGACAGAATGCAGACAGGTGACGCACAGACAGAAAGTATAGAATGTGCTCATGCAAAATGCAGACAGGTGACACACAGACAGAACGTATAGAATGTGCTCTGGCAGAATGCAGACAGGTGATGCACAAACAGAACGTATAGAATGTGCTCATACAGAATGCAGACAGGTGACGCACAGATAGAACATATAGAATGTGCTCAGAGAGAATGCAGACAGGTGACGCACAGACAGAACATATAGAATGTGCTCAGACAGAATGCAGAGAGGTGACGCACAAACAGAACGTATAGAATGTGCTCAGGCAGAATGCAGACAGGTGACACAGAGTCAGAACGTATAGAATGTGCTCAGGCAGAATGCAGACAGGTGATGCACAGACAGAACGTATAGAATGTGCTCAGGCAGAATGCAGACAGGTGACGCACAGACAGAATGTATACAATGTGCTCAGACAGAATGCAGACAGGTGACGCACAGATAGAACATATAGAATGTGCTCAGACAGAATGCAGACAGGTGACGCACAGACAGAATGTATAGAATGTGCTCAGGCAGAATGCAGATGGGTGACGCACAGACAGAACGTATAGAATGTGCTCAGACAGAATGCAGACAGGTGACGCATAGACAGAACGTATAGAATGTGCTCAGGCAGAATGCAGACAGGTGATGCACAGACAGAATGTGTATAATGTGCTCAGGCAGAATGCAGACAGGTGATGCACAGAGAGAATGTATAGAATGTGCTCAGGCAGAATGCAGACAGGTGACGCACAGACAGAACGTATAGAATGTGCTCAGGCAGAATGCAGACAGGTGACGCACAGATAGAACGTATAGAATGTGCTCAGGCAGAATGCAGACAGGTGATGCACAGACAGAATGTGTATAATGTGCTCAGGCAGAATGCAGACAGGTGACGCACAGACAGAACGTATAGAATGTGCTCAGGCAGAATGCAGACAGGTGACGCACAGATAGAATGTATAGAATGTGCTCAGGCAGAATGCAGACAGGTGACGCACAGACAGAACGTATAGAATGTGCTCAGGCAGGATGCAGACAGATGACGCACAGATAGAACGTATAGAATGTGCTCAGACAGAATGCAGACAGGTGACGCACAGATAGAATGTATACAATGAGCTCAGATAGGATACAGACAGGTGACGCACAGACAAAATGTGTAGAATGTGCTCAGGCAGAATGCTGACAGGCGACGCACAGACAGAACGTATACAATGTGCTGAGACAGAATGCAGACAGGTGACGCACAGACCGAACGTGTAGAATGTGCTCAGGCAGAATGCTGACAGGTGACGCACAGACGGAACGTATAGAATGTGCTCAGACAGAATGCAGACAGGTGACGCACAGACAGAAAGTATAGAATGTGCTCATGCAAAATGCAGACAGGTGACACACAGACAGAACGTATAGAATGTGCTCTGGCAGAATGCAGACAGGTGATGCACAAACAGAACGTATAGAATGTGCTCATACAGAATGCAGACAGGTGACGCACAGATAGAACATATAGAATGTGCTCAGAGAGAATGCAGACAGGTGACGCACAGACAGAACGTATAGAATGTGCTCAGACAGAATGCAGAGAGGTGACGCACAGACAGAAAGTATAGAATGTGCTCAGGCAGAATGCAGACAGGTGACGCACAGACAGAACGTATAGAATGTGCTCAGGCAGAATGCAGACAGGTGACGCACAGACAGAACGTATAGAATGTGCTCAGGCAGAATGCAGACAGGTGATGCACAGACAGAATGTGTATAATGTGCTCAGGCAGAATGCAGACAGGTGACGCACAGATAGAATGTATAGAATGTGCTCAGGCAGAATGCAGACAGGTGACGCACAGACAGAACGTATAGAATGTGCTCAGGCAGAATGCAGACAGGTGATGCACAGACAGAATGTGTATAATGTGCTCAGGCAGAATGCAGACAGGTGACGCACAGATAGAACGTATAGAATGTGCTCAGGCAGAATGCAGACAGGTGACGCACAGACAGAACTTATAGAATGTGCTCAGGCAGGATGCAGGCAGGTGATGCACAGATAGAACGTATAGAATGTGCTCAGACAGAATGCAGACAGGTGACGCACAGATAGAATGTATACAATGAGCTCAGATAGGATGCAGACAGGTGACGCACAGACAGAACGTATACAATGTGCTGAGACAGAATGCAGACAGGTGACGCACAGACCGAACGTGTAAAATGTGCTCAGGCAGAATGCTGACAGCTGACGCACAGACAGAACGTATACAATGTGCTGAGACAGAATGCAGACAAGTGACGCACAGACAGAACGTATAGAATGTGCTCAGACAGAATGCAGACAGGTGACGCACAGACAGAAAGTATAGAATGTGCTCATGCAAAATGCAGACAGGTGACACACAGACAGAACGTATAGAATGTGCTCTAGCAGAATGCAGACAGGTGATGCACAAACAGAACGTATAGAATGTGCTCATACAGAATGCAGACAGGTGACGCACAGACAGAACGTATAGAATATGCTCATACAGAATGCAGACAGGTGACACACAGATAGAGTGCGTATAGAATGTGCTCATACAGATTGCGGTTGCCACAGATTCCCTGTCGACCTAGTTACTATCAACCAATAGTGGTCGACCTAGACATTGTCGACCTAGAGACCGGATACCTGCACTACATGTAGAAGCAGAACGTACTGTACGGCCCCTGCGTGCAAGGCAATACATAACCGCACTTCCATTTACATACAGAATGCACTGTCCATGTGTAAAGCTGCTCCCAGCTCAGCCAGCCCCCAGTGAGTAATACACTTCCAGCCGTCACACGGCTTCTGCTTTCAGTCTGACAGGAATTATCAGCCATTGATGGCGTACGCTGAAGATATACAATCAGCCTTTCCACATCTGCGGCCGTGCTGTTACATGTTCCCTCTCCGGTTGCAGACAAGCCTCTAACTAGCTTTTACCATAATTGTTTCAGACTGTTCCAGTTCCATACACAGGGTGGGATGTATCAAGCCTTGGAGACAGATAAAGTGAAGTCCTTGCCCATAGCAACAAATCAGCATATTTCAAAGACTACAGTGCTCGGTAGATGATAGTTGGAAACTGATGGGTGCTTTGGGCTACTTCTCAACTTTATCTCTCTCCAAGGCTTGATACATTTCCCCCTGATGCTGAATGGGATTTACACCTGGGCATAGTGTAAAATAAATATACTGCACATGGCTATAGAGCATATATAGAATTGGTAATGGCAGCATGCCTTGAAACAGTTTTGCTGTTTGGGCATGATCAAAACAGTGGCAGGGTGTGCTGGGATGTGTAGTTCCACAACAGCTGAAGCGACGGTCGATGCCTACCCCTCATCTAGAGTCCCTTTCACGGGAAAGCTGAGACACGAGTACAGAGGGTCCCAGACTTTAGGAGAGCTCCTGATCTTGCAGCTGAGAAGCCTCGTTATGTATTCCACGGAAGCCATGTACCGGATACGAGAAGTGAGCGTATTATTCCATGCAGACCCTAATGATATATACAATGTGTTTAATTTTCAGGTGGTGATTGGATTGTGCTTAATGTACCCTGTTCTAAGAGGCATTTTCTGGCAGATTCACTCCGCGGTCACCGGAAGCTACATCTCAGGGGATCATTCTCTGGCTTTCATCAATTGTCCCAATGAACAATTAGCAAAAGAGATTGGCAGGTGCGGTAAGACCTCCACAGGGGTTGGGACCGTATTTATAAATGGGAAGCGACACTGGGGCGGATGCGGAGTTGAACGCTAAACGGACGTAGTTATATCCACAATGGGGGGTACTCAATTGAAGTCGGAAACTGCCGTCTTGTCGGAAAGATGGCAGTTTCCGACTGTTTTAGGTTGGAAGGGGTTCCGACCTATTCAATGCCGGCTCCTTTTTTCCCGACTTGTCGGAAAACACGTGGATTGTCGGAATCCACGTGTTCTGTCGGAAGCGCGGCCAAACCTGATAGGTTTGAAAGGATTCGACATCAATTGAATATACCCCATTGTATGTATGGGGCTAATTGCAGATCCTTCCCGTATGTCACCATATTGCCCCTATCCTTACACTAGTGCATAGGTTCTCAAACTCGGTCCTCAGGACCCCACACAGTGCATGTTTTGCAGGTAACCCAGCAGGTGCACAGGTGTATTAATTACTCATTAATTTTAAAAGGTCCACAGATGGAGCTAATTATTTCACTTGCGATTCTGTGAGGAGACCTGCAAAACATGCACTGTGTGGAGTCCTGAGGACCGAGTTTGAGAACCTGTGCACTAGTGCATAGGTTCTCAAACTCGGTCCTCAGGACCCCACACAGTGCATATTTGCAGGTAACCCAGCAGGTGCACAGGTGTATTAATTACTCACTGACACATTTTAAAAGGTCCACAGGTGGAGCTAATTATTTCACTTGTGATTCTGTGAGGAGACCTGCAAAACATGCACCGTGTGGGGTCCTAAGGACCGAGTTTGAGAACCTGTGCACTAGAGGGTAGATTCCCTGGAGTTTCTAAAAGTGAAAAGTAGTGTTGTTGCCCGTAGCAACCAATAAAATTCAAGCTAAATCCAGCGTTATCCAGTTTTTGAAACACAAGACTGGATAATGCACGGTACGGAGAAGTAACGAGTTGCAAATAGCGTCAGGCGAGTAGTATATCACGCCAACACATCACATAGCCGATGCATGTTTGCGGAATGGAGCAGGGCATGAATTATGGAAGCCGCCTGAAAGCTATGCAAACATAGTGTCTGTCTAACACACAGTCTGACTCCCGTAGGGGCATTCTGGAGAAAAAACTGGCCGCCAGCGTGAATATTATGCCAAAAAGTTCATCACTGTAAGTATGACATTAATAATTCTAAATACTGTAATCAGCTCTGAACAGGATCAGTTTTACTGTTATTATCTTTTTTCTATCAGTGCATGATGAGGCAGACATACAATAAACAGCATAAATCCCAAAAGTGGTCCCCAAGGCATCATAACGTTCCAGGTTTTAGGTATAGCCATGGCTCAGCGCAGATGGTTAAATCAGATTGACTGTGTTGCTAATTACGTCACCTGTGGCCAAGCATGGATCTACTTAAAACCTTGAGTGTTGGGATACCTTGGGGACAGCGTCTGGGAACCTCTGGCATAAATACACAGCAATAAACCATCGCATAAGTACAAAGCATGAAAACATGGCAGTGCATCCACGGACAAGGCGTGACGAGTGCAGGGGTAAAGGCTGCGCAGCTCGCTGTAGCACGCATTCCGGGTGACACATAAACCTCTGGTCTGAACAGGGGCGGATTGAGGGGGTCATTCCGACCTGATCGCACGTTAGGTTTTTTTCGCTGCACTGCGATCAGGTCACAACTGCGCATATACCGCAATGCGCATGCGCGTCGTACGGGTACAGAGCGGATCATTGCTGAGCGATGGATTTAACGAAGGAGATTGACAGGAAGAAGGCGTTTGTGGGTGGCAACTGACTGTTTTCTGGGAGTGGTAGGGAAAACGCAGGCGTGTCCATGCGTTTGCAGGGCGGGTGTCTGACGTCAATTCCGGACATGCTGAAGTGATCGCAGCGGCTGAGTAAGTTCTGGGCAACTCAGAAACTGCACAAAACTTTTCAGTACCGCTCGGCTGCACATGCGATCGCACACTTGCAAAGTGAAAATACACTCCCCTATAGGCGGCGACTATCTGATCGCAGCGCTGCAAAAAGTAGCTAGCGAGCGATCAATTCGGAATGACCCCCTAAGTGTAAATCTAAATACAAGCAATAAACATTGACAAAAGAATAAAAATAAAGCTTAAAATAGAAGATAAGTTCTGAGATCTGAGGGCCTTATTCAGCAGAGGTCTGCGATCAGATAGACGCCGCCCATAGAGTGGAAACTGTGAAAACCCGCCCCGTGCAAGGTTGCGAATGCATGTGTACACCGTGCGAAAACTTCACCAGACAGTGGACAGCTGCAAATCCGTCCACAACTCACTCACCATCTAATGATTTTCCAGTCTGTGCGCAGCCCAGGACTTACTCCTACAGTGCGATACAGACAGGCTGATCGGGGCCGGAGCTGACGTCACACACCCGCCCAGAAAACGCTTGGGAACGCCTGCGTTTTTCCTGACACTCCCAGAAAACGTCCTCTTCCTGTCAATCAACCTGCGTTCGCCTAGTGATCAAAAAAAATCACAGGATCTTTTTGCAGTTTGGCCTCGCACCTGCACACTATGATCCGTACTCATGCGCAGTCATTCAATAATCGGCCGCTGTGCGATTTCGCACAACAGCGATCCGGTCTGAATTAGGCCCTTGAGTTCTAAAAGTTCTCTGTTATGTATTCTGCTACGCATTTCGCTGTTCACTTGCGTCCTCAATACTGCCCCCTGCTGCTAAACTTCTGGGTTTCATGATAAACCTTACAAGTCAGAGGTTGTTGCCTGAGGCAATGAAATCTGACCCTGTCTGACTGGAGTTTGATCAGGTCTGAAGCACAGTTCAGCCAGGGCCGTCGAGACAGTCACTGGGCCCGGTTACCGAGGTAACGTGGTCAAATCTGGGAGGTGTGGCCATGCCCACTCCTACACTTTAGTCATTTAATAAAGTTACACAAGAGATATATATATATATATATATTTATCACAATCATTACCTCATCTGCCATTCTCATATATGTTTATTCTGCAGATATATTTGGAAAGGAGAAATAGAAGAGTCTTCTGAGGTACTTTTAGTAAGTGTTTAATTTCACCCTTAAAAATGAAGTAAAAGCCTCTGTATGCCAGTAGTATGTATCATAGATTGTGTGTTACTGAGGTATATTACTCAGGGCCGGTTCAAGGGCGCTCTGCGCCCCGGGCAGGAAATGGGGCGTGGCCTAATACAGGGGGCGTGGTCAGTTACGCCCCCTGTACATTGCTAGCGCCGCTTGACGCACAGCAAAAGGTCCTCTCCACGAAGAGAAACTAGACGCTATGCGTCTAGTTCCCTTCGTGGAGAGGACCTTTGCTGTGCGGTGCGCGATGACGTCATCGCACACCGCTCAGCAAAGTTACTCTCCACGAAGGGAAACTAGACGCATAGCGTCTAGTTCCCTTCACAGGAGGCGGACGGGGACGGCAGCGGGCGGCGGACGGGGGACACAGCGGGCAGCAGTGGCGGATCTTGCCACGGTACGGCGCCCTCCGGAAGGTGGTGCCCCGGGCAAAAGTCCTGCTTGCCCGTGGCAAGATTCGCTACTGATATTACTAAGATTTATCTTAGTTCCCAGCCTTACAGAAGCTCCTCCCTTCTAACATGGCCGACAGCTTGGTGGACATACAGTATTTCCACCAAGCTGTCGGCCGTGTTAGAAGGGAGGAGCTTCTGTAAGGCTGGGAACACACCTGACCGACAAGTCAGACGGACCCGCCGTTGGGTAGATTGAGCGGCCGATCAAGGTAAGTATACACACTTACCGATGGGACGCTCGAGGTGTTGGTCAGGATCGCCAGCTGGGCGGGCATTTGAATTTGCCCAACCAACTGTGACGTCAGCCCCCGGCGGCAAGTGACCGCCCGTACATACAGCCAAATGCACCGATATATCTGCAGATATATCATCCATCGGCTTCGTTTACAGACGTATTGAGGGTACACACCCGGTGACGGGCTCACGATATATCGGCCGTTGCCTTGAATGGTCGATATATCCAGCTCATCACAGTAGGCACAGGGGGACTGACAGTTTGGAAGCCTTACTTTGTAGGCAAGCATGCATGGATTCAGGTCCATAGGAGACTAACATACTCCCTGTGCTGCCTCCACCCCCAAACACGTGATGTAATATTGTTACCTAGAGGGGGTCATAAGACCGGCGTCAAAATCCTGACACCTGTCAGAATGCCGACGCCGGAATCCCAACAGCCAGAATCCTGAACGTAAGTATGCCGGCGAGTTAGTTTAGTTTGTCCTACCTGTCGGGATTTTGCCTCTCGGAGTGCCGATGTCCTCACTGTCGGTATCCCATACCCAACCCCCTGTACGGATTGGTTGATTCATATCCAGGACTAATGCCAGTCACATCACAGCAGCTCAAATAACTGTAAGCTATTTTCAGCCTGTAGGCACTGTCCTCAAGATGTGGGAGGAGCATCAGCCCTCTATAACAGAGGAGCAGGTGTAACATACCCCCCAAGTGTCCCGATTTAGGAGGGGGGAGGGGGGTTTAGGGGAAGAAAGTTAGGTTGGGGTCAGATTAACACTTTGAAAGCAAAAAGCAGTTTACCGAGGGGTATGTCCATGAACGTGACTGATTGCCTCATGATTTTAAATGACACGAGGTTGAGAGGTGTGATGTAATATCTTACAACAGAACGGCAGTGGAATATAAGGGTGACAGTGAATAGTGTGGGCTGGGGCCAAGAGTAGCGGAGCTTAGCAAAGTGCCCTTAGGAGGCTCCAGATAGCTGCGTCTCTCTGGGCTACAGGGTGACGTTCCAGACAAACATACGGGTTCCACAGGGCGGTGACGGCACTGCCCACTTGCTCCTGCCCTGCATACC